>NC_037089.1:32226140-32399663 GCF_002994745.2 Rosa chinensis | reverse complement strand
GATCATGCCACAAGTGCCAACAATTTGCTGACATCCCGCATGCACCGGCGGAACCACTATCGGTCATCGTCGCCCCATGGATCCACTCAACTTGGGGCCTGGATCTGATGGGAAAATTTCAAACCGCCAAGGGCCAGTTCAAGTACATTATAGTGGCTATCGACTACGACAGCAAGTGGATAGAGGCGGAACCACTAACAGCAATAACTACCGCCAAGGTAATTCACTTCCTCTGGAAGAACATCTACTGCCGTTACGGTGTCCCACACACGATAATCACCGACAATGGCACACAATTCAACAACAAGGAGCTCATCTCTTTCACCGCCAACTTGGGTACTAAGATGAGTTTTGCATCTGTCGCCCACCCCCAGACCAACGGTCAGGTCGAAGCAGCAAACAAGATAATCAAAAGGCTGCTGAAGAAAAAACTCGACAAAGCAAAGGGTCTATGGGCGGAGAAACTCCCGGAAGTTCTATGGGCCATCAGAACAACCCCAACTTCCGCAACAGGTGAAACTCCCTTCTGCATGATGTTCGGAACGGAGGCTGTCCTGCCCATTGAGGTCTCTCAACCTACCGCCAGAGTCGAGGGCTACCGCCCAGAGACCAACACTGACGGCATCAACCTGGACAAGGACCTCCTGGAGGAAAAGCGACACAGGGCCCACCTATGCAACCTGCAAAACAAGCAGCGGGTATCGCGTTTCTACAACGCCAGAGTCAAGGCCCGGAACCTCCAACTGGGGGACTGGGTAATGAAGGAAGTCATTCCACCGCCAACAAAGCTTCGCCCAACTTGGGAAGGTCCATACAAAATTGTGGAAGTCGTTAGCCCAGGCACCTTCTACTTAATGGACAAGGACGGCGTCACAACGACCCACCCTTGGAATATCGAACACCTTCGGTATTATTACAAATAGTCATGCCGCTACCCAAGAGCATCTTGACTTAGCTAAATTTTTGTTCAATATTTAGCTAAGGGAAGCTACCCAACGGGTACTACCCCTCTTTTGTAAACGCTGATCAGTCAGCTATCAATGAAACGAGGAATTATTCAAACCATTGTTACCAAGTCTAGCACTGAGGGCAACTGGCAACGCCAGGAATCGTCAGCGGACCACGTCCGCTACGTGGTGCACTTGGACCAATTTTAATTCCTTTAATGTTTCATTGCTTGGCAAAGAAAAATCTCTACGTCAAAACTCTAGCGGTACAAACACATCATGACAAACGTCAAACTCTGAAATTTCATTTCAGGGCTGGGACTCCCCACCCAAAATAGTTCATTATTACAGTGTAAAAAAAAAACCCTATGGAAGTCTCAGCTGGCTTCAGCGGTTGTCTTCGACTTCTCCGGCTTCAACTGGCGGCGGCACGACCGATCGGCTCGCCTGATCGACCCTCGAGCTGTCGGACTGGGAGTCTCCATTGTACCATCCGCCCGGGTGTGTGCCTCAGAAATCCGGCACGTGACATCCGACGGGGTCTGCTGGGGAGTCTGCGGGACCTTTCCGGCGGATGGGAGCCACTTTCCCCGCTGCCCGAATGGTACCTGCCGCAGTGGGAGGCACGACTTCTGTCTCCGGCGGGACACCCTCGACCACCGGCACGTCGGGCTGTGACGCCTTTACAAAGTCAATGGCGCCCTTCCGCGTCAACATGTCTATATTTGCCCGGGCCCCAGACTTCGCCGCTTCGGTCAATGTCTTTTTATACTCCGCCGACATCTTGAACGCTTCAACGGCGGCGGCTGCAGAAGAACTCTGTTCATTTTTCAGGCGGTTGACCTCCCCGTCCAGCCGCTGCATCTCACCCAGTCTGGCGGCAGACTCCCGCTGCACAATGATGAGCTTCTTATCTTTAGCGGCTATCCGCTCCTGCAGCAATGCGATCTCCTGCTCCAACTGGGAGACGCGTTCATTCCTCTCCAGGTCCCGCCTTATGGCCGCATTAAGCTTGCCGCGGGCGTCCGCATAGTCACACTCCGCCTTGGCCAGCCCCTGCTCGTCCGCCAATCTCTCCTTGGCCTCCGCCAGCTCCCTCTGGAGACCTCCGATCTCCCCCTGAGCTCTTCCTCAATCCGGGGCTGCTTAGACGCCGCCTCGAACATATCATGTAACCCCGCAGATATTTGACCAAACGCCGAGCTGAAGGGCGATTGGTCAATTGCCGTCGGGCGCGATATGCCCGCCAGACCCCCGAACCCCAGCCGCTCGCACAAATGGAAAAGGAACGCCCGCTCCCCTTCTGTCATGAATGGCGCATACTCGGCAAAGGAGTCCAGATCACTGACGGCTGCTGCCTCCCCTCCGCCACTGCACCCTTCGACGCAGCTTCTCGAGCCTTCTTTTGTTGGCGGACTCCGATCACCACCTCTTCTTCCTCTTCCTCGACGGGGGAGTCAGGCTGCCGGCGTTTTTTCTCCAACGCCCGTTGTGTCCCAGCAGCGGTCCTCGTCACCCGCACCGGCGGCTCACCCCGGGACTCGTGGCAGTCCCGTCGGCTGCACCGTCTTCTTTTGAGGACCGCGCCGGTGGTAGGCATCCGCTCCCGCGGCCTTGTACCAACATTCCCCCTCTCCCCGCCACCCACTTGGGTGTCCGCCTGCACTACCGGCAGGCCATCCTCACCCAGATGGGAGTGGTGCGGCATCGGCAGCTCCACCGCAACCTCAGACTGGCTCAGCACCAGCGTCTCCGGGTTCACCACCGTCTGCTGGGCCGCCAACCCCTCGGCATACATAGCCTCCAGAAAATTTTCTATCTCGGCACGATCCATTGCTTTTTCGAAAGCGTCGCGACTAGATTTGTTACCGGCGGGGTTTCTGAAAAGAAAACACACAACACCCGTCAGTCCGGATCAAAAAAAAAAAAAAAAAAAAAAAAAAATGATGAGGTGTGGCGGAGTGGCTCTCACCAATAGAGCGAGTTAGCCCCAGGTCAACCAGCAATTCCTAACCGGTCAGAAGACGGAAGTCAAGCAAATTGCGGTTCCGCCAGCAGCCGCGGATCCTCGCCACGCGACACTCCTCTTCGCGCGTCAGAATATACCTTAGTCCCGCTGCACAAACACAATAATCATTAGCAAAAACCGCAGGTTTGCAAAAGTTTGAAACCGCCAGTTAGTTTTAGCGGAAACCAGTTGCCAACCTCGGATGGGCTGGAATTCCGACTTAGTCTTAAACGTCGGCCCTCCACATTCGACCTAGTATGGTACTCCCAGCCATCTGTGGCGACGCAGAAGGTCCCCGCCAGTAGGACATTGAGTCCCTTAAGTTCTCAATCAACTTGGGCGCTCCCTGGCGGCGGCTTAGGTTCACGCACCCTCTGCAACCTCGGCGCTTCACATACACTAGCTCGTAGAAGTGAAGCACTTCCGCCACGGTAGGCCCCTCACACCCCGACAAGCGCCACAGGGAGTTCATCGCCAACAGCAACCGCCACATGTTGGACAGATCTGCCCAAAGGCAAGCCCAAACTCGCACACAAGAATTTGGAGATTGGGCACTAGCGGAATGTCACTCCTTGCGGAATATGGCCTCGTGCACGGCAGCACATCCCGCTGGGAGCATCGAGGCCTTCTCATCCGCTGTCGGGGGGCGCAGCTTCACCGAGCCCGGCAACCGGAACGTCCGCTTCATCCGGTTAACAGCGGCGGCATCCATCCGCCCACCTGCCTCGTCAACGGCGGTGCCATCTGAGAGGTACCACGCCGACTCGACATTTTGGCCCGGCGCTTCCCCTTCGCCAGCGGAGCCGCTAGCAGCGCTATTGCTCGCCAAGCGCTCGTCACGCCTAGCCAACTCACCCGCCCTAGAGCTCTCTGGACGCGAGCCACGATCCATAGCTATTTCCCAGGGGATGGTCCGAAGTGGCTCAACTTCAAGCGGTTCTGGCAGTGAGGTTCCTGCATGGGCAGACGGACGCAACGAGTCAATAAAGGTCATATCCGCCACGCTGAACGACACGTCAGACCCGGAATCCTCACTGCTCGAAATATCTATGACGTTGGACATCCCAAACCCTAAAACCCACATCAGTTAGCACAAATACAGATCTAACCTACTCTCACATCAGATACAGCCAAAGATGCCAAGAACAACTACCCACAAAAATACCAAAACAAAAACAACCGCACGCTCAACCCAGATTAGACCGTCTAGCAAAACCCAAAACCCCAACTTTCTGTCAAACACCATAACCTCCCTCAAATCTCTCCCTACACCCTCCGAAAACAGCACAGAGGCAATATCATACCATTAACAGAAATACCAAAACCCAGAAACCACCATTGCAGATTCAATGAAACAGGAAGAGGATCCGAAATACCAACCTCACGTCGAAGACTTTGGAGTGCAGTTCGTCTTCACTAACAGTTTTCGTCCTCTCCAGTCCGACTACTCCACGCAAGCCCGGAGATCTCCTTCGCAATTCGCAGGCGAACAAGGCTCGAAGCAGGCAACTCAGATTTGAAGATTTTCCAGAAATGTCGAAACTCGCTCAGTTCCCCCCTTTTTATGTCAACATCAAATAATCCTGAGCCGTCCGCTACAAAACTACATCACGTACCAACCGTACACGTGTCCCACGTCTTCATTAACTCCCTGGATTAACCGAGGCGTCGCCTCGGTTACGAGATCCATCATTACTCGCATTAATGACGAGAAGACGGCTCGGCTTAGGAGGCAAGCCTCCAGACGCTAACCCTCTCAGAGTTAGCCACGTGTCCACCGTCATCATTCTTTGGCTTCCAAGGGAAGTCACCACCTGACAAGTAAACCCCCAACCATGGCAAGTCTCCGCTGAGCGAAAACCCCGCCCAGCGGATCCATCCTCACTTGTCATCTCCCAAGTGACGGAGGCTCCGCTGAGCGAAACCCCGCCAGCGGATCCTCACTTGTCATCTCCCAAGTGACGGAGTCTCCGCTGAGCGAAACCCCGCCAGCGGATCCTCACTTGTCATCTCCCAAGTGACGGAGTCTCCGCTGAGCGAAACCCCGCCAGCGGATCCTCACTTGTCATCTCCCAAGTGACGGAGTCTCCGCTGAGCGAAACCCCGCCAGCGGATCCTCACTTGTCATCTCCCAAGTGACGGAGTCTCCGCTGAGCGAAACCCCGCCAGCGGATCCTCACTTGTCATCTCCCAAGTGACGGAGTCTCCGCTGAGCGAAACCCCGCCAGCGGATCCTCACTTGTCATCTCCCAAGTGACGGAGTCTCCGCTGAGCGAAACCCCGCCAGCGGATCCTCACTTGTCATCTCCCAAGTGACGGAGTCTCCGCTGAGCGAAACCCCGCCAGCGGATCCTCACTTGCATCTCCCAAGTGACGGAGTCTCCGCGAGCGAACCCCGCCAGCGGATCCTCACTGTCATCTTCCAAGTGACGGAGTCCGCTGAGCGAAACCCCGCCGGCGGAGCTTCTCCCTCATTTGTAAACGGGGCGTCCTCCGCTACACAGCGCACCGCTGGCTGACCCCATTTCTCATCTGACAAGCTGCGTACTTTATCAGCGCAACACCGCTCAATAAAATACCAAGCACGTCTACTTGACGCTGCTTCCTGCTACATCTAGCGGGGGACTTCCGCCAGCGGCGGATCCCGAGGCCACGCCTCTCTGACAACGCCGCCACGCGGAGTTACGGTCAGAATGTCCCTACGGGACACGGGGACTAGTCAACAGTCTACGACAGCCCTGATCAGGTACGTTGACCCCCGTCACCTGGGTGCTAAGATTGGGCTCGCAACCCAACACCCTCTGCTCCGTGCAGCGCTGCTCCGAGCAGCTCCCCCTCAACAAACAATAACAACGACCATCGGAGGTCCATCTTAGCCGTGGAGTGGGGGACTCCTGGGGGCCTAGCAGGGGCCCACCCGAAAGGGCACAAAGCGTTGCTCAGTAAATCCATGGTTGACAACGCACTGACGCTAATTATCTTCTGCAAAGTCTAGCGGGAGAAACGCTTCAAACCGCCGATCAACTCCCCAACCAAGATTGCCCTCCTTGACTGGGGATTTGGGGGACTTGTACATGCATGTCCATTTGCAAGCATAATTAGCTATAATGAGCCACGCTCATGGTACCACCGGGGTACCAACGCCCACCATATGAGTGACTGACGTAAAGGCAGTTAGCCGGGTTACCGCCTGAGCCCCGGATCAACCCCAAAGCACCGCCGACGCGCCGCCACGCGCCGTGTCAAGATGGCATCAGAAGCTACTGAAACTGGGAACTGAAGCACCATCAGTCCCACACGAAAACAAGGAGAAGATCATCCTCTTCCTCACCTATAAAAGGTCCTCTCCTCTCTCCTCATTTTATTACGCATTCAATACTTACCTACTGTTACTTTGTCAACATAAATACATTGACTAACTTAGGCATCGAGAGTTGAAGACCGCCCGGCCGGTCTCCCTCTGACGCCCATTGTATTTTATTGACAGATAACGGAACCATTCACAACAAAGGTATCGATCCGCCTGCCGGATCAGCGTTAACTAAGGTCCAGCTACCGCTAGACTTTTAGACATTAACACTTGTTGAATACAGTTCTTTGGTAGAGACTCAAGGTAGTATTTCAAGATGTTCTCTAGATGCTTATTGTCATCAGGGGTTTAAGCTCAATGTCCCCCTTTGTATTCGATAGTTTCATTAATCAAGGCTTGAGGGCAGCCGCACTAGCCATTTATTATAAAAAAAAAAAACAATGGATGTATGGAACCAACTATAATGCAATCTACCATTCTTTATGTTGTGTATTATATGAATAATAAGAGAAAACTAATCAAACAAAATGTTACACAAAAAATAAAGTAGTAAACTAATGACATAATATCTATTTCATATCTAATCTACAAAAGAAACATGTTGTGTATGTAACGGCCTATTCTGGCTTTAGATGAATATATGTATATATATTCTCCACCTGGCTTCGGGTTTGATTAAAAAAAGAAGAAATATGTGTGTATGTATCATCTTAATAATACCATTGAAAGTGAGCTTAATTAGCTATTAGGATTAAGGCTTCTAGAGCTATAGTGATAAAAAAAAAATTATTAGATGAGAGCAGAGGCAGAGGAGGATAGTGGGAAGATAGGTCTAAGACAAAATGGATGAGTGTCACCTATTGAGAACTATATAATATATATTTTTTTTTGTGGTGAAGAGCTTCTTCATTTTTTGAGTGAGAAAGAATCCATCAAAATCTTTTGGGAAGTGGTTGAATTGTTTTTGAGTTTTGATATGTATAAAAAGCACTATAAAATCCTCCAAAATCCAACATTTAATGAAATACGTAAAAACCTGTATACTTTTGAATATCTGCAGATTAGAATGGATAATTTTAAATCTTAATTGAATACATCAAGATTTAAAGGATTGTTTAAAATCTCATTTGAATACCCATAGACTTTCAAAATACAAAAAATCTTGTAGACTCTTAAATGAATACACCCCTTAATCTTTTTAAAGGGATTAGAAGTCAAAAGAAGTAATTAAGGGTAAAAAAATAAATTAACTCATGACATGTGGCAAATGGAGAGCATATTATCATTATTTGTAAGATTTAGTTCTTATATGTTTATTTCAATCTTTAAACAAGGAAACCCAGCGAGCTTTGATCGACATGGTCCAAGCAAAACGACCTCACCTCATCTTCCTGTCAGAAACCCTAGCATCACAAAAACTCATTGACACTCTCACCGCACGTATTGGTTTTGCTGGCAATATATGCGTTGCAAGACAGCCTGAGTGTCAAGGGCTAGCTTTTAATGTGGAGTTCAGATCTCAAGGTTGATGAGCGCACATCGTCCTTCCATCATATTGACGCTGATATTTCTGAAAATGGAGAACCTGTCTCTTGGTGCTTTACAGGCATATATGGTTTTGCATCTAGGGGGGATCGAAACCACACCTGGTCCTTAGTTGAAACCCTAGCAAGGGAAAATTGCTCTCTTCCTTGGTTGATGGCGGGGGATTTCAACGAGGTCTGGTGTAGGGCTGACAAATCTGGTGGTGTACCTCGTACTACTGCTGCCATGACTCTGTTTCAGACAACAATGGTGGCTGCAGGTTTGATGGATATGGGTTTTGTGGGATGCAGGTTTACATGGTCCAACAAGTTTACGAAGGAAAGATTGGATAGAGGCTTCCAATCAACACAGTGGAGAGACCAATACCCTTTAAGTCGAGTGATCACACTACCTCCCTCAGACTCTGACCATAATCCCATTCTTGTGGAAGTCAAAACAGATTGTCATCCACCTAGACGTAGTCCTCGGAAATTTCGTTTTGAAGAAGGGTGGTTTGGCAAGGCTCCATGTCATGAGATTATTCAAAGAAACTGGGCAAGACCTCTTACTGGAAACGCTTTGCAACAACTTGGCACAAAGATTCATAATGCAGGCCAACAACTCATGCAGTGGCACCAATTAGATATGCAAAAACAAAGAATTGAACTTAAAGAAGTCCAAAAGAAATTGTTTGATATCATGAAACGGCCTTTCTCATCTGAGCAGTATGAAGAACAACGTTTGCTTCATGCAAAACAAAGCCACTTTGCTTGCTCTTCAAGAAAAGTATTGGAGGCAGCGTTCTAGGGCGCTATGGCTCAAACATGGGGATAGGAATTCTGCATACTTCCATAGAAAGGCTTCAAACAGGAAGAATAAAAATACAATCAAAGGTCTATTGAATGCAGCAGGTGAATGGCAATCAGAACCAGCTACACTTCAACACATGATCTTTGAGTATTATGCACAAGTGTTTTGCTCGGTGGATGTCAATGATGAAGCTATATCAACAATCTTTCGAGCTACACCAATGAAAGTTACTTCATCTATGAATGACGACCTTAATCTGCCATACTCCGATGAAGAGATCAAAGTTGCTCTATTTCAAATGCATCCCTCGAAGAGCCCGGGACCCGATGGTATGTCCCCTTTCTTTTATCAAAAATATTGGCATATTGTAGGCCTTGATGTTTGTCTAGCTATCCGGAATTTTTTGGAAAAAGGAGAACTCTGGGCTGAATCGAATTTTACCTACATTTGTTTGATCCCAAAGATTAAAAATCCAACTGAGGCTGCCCATTTTAGACCTATTGCCCTCTGTAATGTCATCTACAGGATTTGTTCTAAGGTGGTGGCTAATAGGCTCAAAAGATGGCTGCCTGAAATCATCTCTCCACTGCAGAGTGCTTATGTTCCAGGCCGCCTAATATCAGACAACACTTTAGTTGCTACTGAGGTGGCACACTTCATGCATAAACTTAAGTCCCAGGAGGAGGCCTTCTTCTCTCTAAAGCTTGATATAAGCAAGGCGTATGATCGCCTTGAATGGCCTTTTTTGCAAGCTATTCTTACGAAATTGGGATTTGCTTCCCGTTGGATCAATATGATAATGAAATGTGTGACTTCAGTCAGTTATGCAATCTTGGTAAATGGTGAAGCCACTGCCACGTTCAGTCCTACAAGGGGATTAGACAAGGTGATCCACTCTCACCTTATCTCTTTATCTTATGTGCTGAAGGCCTGTCTGCTTTAATCTCTCAAGCAGTTCAGTATGGTACCATCAAGAGTCTGAAAATGTGTCCACAAGCGCCAGTGCTCCACCATCTTTTCTTTGCGGATGACACCTCCTTTTTGGTGTAGCTACTATGAGTGAGTGCACTAATGTCAAATTTATTCTTAGTACTTACGAAAAAGCATCTGGCCAAAAGGTAAATTTTACTAAAAGCAGTGTGGTTTTCAGTAATAACCTCCAGCCGCAGTTGAAGGAAGACCTAGCTGCAGTGTTGAATGTCAAGTGTGTTGATGAGCATGACCGTTATCTTGGGCTGCCTCTGAGGGTAGGTAAATCAAAAACGGCAAGGTTTCAATACTTGAAGGAAAATGTCTCCAAAAGCTGGTTAATTGGAAGTCCAAAATCCTTAGTAGTGCTGGCAAAGAGCTTCTTATCAAAGCGGTTGCCCAAGTTATGCCCACCTATGCCATGAACTGTTATCTTCTACCTAAGAGCTTATGTGATGACATACATAAGCTTTGTGCTTCTTTTTTCTGGGGTGACATGGAGGGGAAGAAGAAGATACATTGGAGAAGTTGGGAGAAACTTTGTTTAACGAAGATTGAAGGTGGTTTGGGCTTTAAGAACATATTTGCATATAATTTGGCTATGTTAGCTAAGCAAGGCTGGAGACTTATTACCAAACCTAGCTCTCTGATAGCTCAAGTTTTTAAAGCTAGGTACTTTCCACACTGCTCTTTTTGGGACGCAAGTTTGGGTGATGCACCATCCTATTCCTGGAGAAGCATACTTGAGAGTCGATCTCTTCTCAAAGCTGGTACCTCATGGAGAATAGGGGATGGCACTCAAATCAATATTTGGAATGATCAATGGGTACCAAACTGACCCCGATATTTGATTCAGAAACCAATTGGCACTATTTTTGAAACAGTAGCAGACTTGATTGACCCTCAGTCTCGAACGTGGATTCAAGCTTCAGTTCAGAGGCTATTTACACCAACTGTGGCTGAAAAAAATTTATGCATTCCATTAGCACACCAACCTGTGCAGGACAGATTGTGTTGGATCCCAGAAAAACGTGGCCTTTTCACAGTAAAGAGTGCATATTGGATAGCTAGGCAACATGTGATTGGTAATGTTCTAGCCTCTTCCTCAACTGGTGACCCTTTTCAAATGCTTTGGAAGTGTTTATGGAAGGCTAAAATTCCTGGTAATGTCCAAATCTGTGTTTGGCGGGCAGTTAACAACCTTCTACCTACAAGAGAACAACTCCTCAAGAAAGGATATGATGGAGAGCTAGGCTGTATTGTGCGTAACCACAAAGTGGAAAGCATAGCTCATCTTTTTTGCAAATGTCCTACTGCTCTACAGATACTTTCAGGTTCACCTTTTCTCTGAAAACAATCTCTTCTGCCCAATTTAGACTTTAAGAATGGATGTTGGAGCAAGCTCTTAATCTAAAGTCTGAGATTTTTGAGAAACTTCTAATGATCATTTGGGGTCTGTGGAAGAATAGAAACCATAAGTTGTGGGAGGGCAGATTGCAGTCTTCACATGATATCATGCTTGGGTGCTTGGCATGGTTGGAAGAATTCCAACACGCTCGACAAGTTCCTGCTTCACGGGTACACAATATTGTAAACAAATCGCAGCCTGCAGAAATCCCCAAGCTTAATGTGGATGGTGCTTTTCTACCTCATGCCTCACATGGTGGAGTTGGTGGTGTACTAAGGAGCTCGAATGGAGGTTTTCAATCAGCTTTTATGCGACCAGTGCAGCATGTTAATTCAGCTCAGCAGGTTGAGCTACTAGCTATCAAGGAAGGGTTAAACTTCATAAAAACATTGCATATGCGGCAGGTCATCATTGAATCTGATTGCTTGTTGGCAGTACAAGATATTGCTCGTACTGATGTGAATTTGTCCGATTTAAGCAATCTAGTGCAGGACATTCAAAGTGTAGCAAACGGTATGCAGGGTGTCCAGATTACTTTTGCTCCCAGGTCCTGTAATAAAGTGGCACATAGATTGGCTAGTTTGGCTTTTGAAAATGGTCAGCGTGAAACTTGGCACGGTTCTGTTCCATCTTGTATCCTTGATCTAGTTACACAAGATTGTAATTGTAACGTCCCGAACCTGAATTTACCGGTTTACTAGTCATTTGGACGGTAAACAGCCTTTACTTTCACTTTTACTTTCGGTTTAGTACTTTTGTGGCCCTAAAAGTTGACCTTTTGTTCGGGTCAAAATTTGAGGAAAGGTTCTTCATGGAAGTTGTAGAGGACGTTAAACCGAGCGCGTGCATATGTGGTGCGTAAAAATCGGACTTAGTATGCGAGAGTTATGGCCAAAAATGTGAAGTTACTGTTCATGGTAATTTTTGATTAAAATAGAAAGTTACCTAGGGTAGGTTTCCATTTCCGGAAACCCACCCTTCCCTTTCTCTCTCCTCCCCCCCCCGAGCTCTCTCTTCTCCGGTTCGACCCTTTCCTTCCTCCCTCCGATTTCCGGCGATTCCGGCCACCAACCGGCGTGCCACCGGTCACCAGAGGAGCGCTTCCTCCCTCCGAGCACCCCAGCAGCCTTGGTTTTCCACGATTTGGCCGGAAAACCACGGATCGAAGCCTAAACCACTCCGGCTGCAGTTTGGGACTTTTGCCGATTCCCGGCGATTCCGGCCACCTCCGGTCCCCATTTCTTCGTCGAAGGTTTGGTTTTTACCACTGATCATTTCCCCTATGGTCTTGTAACGCGATTTGAAGTGTAGAGGCCGGATCGAATTAGGGTTCTTGAAATTTTCTGGGTTTGTGTTCTTGGATTGATTTCGACTGTTTCTAGTTGTTATTTGGGAATGTTGTAGTTGAGAAGTTGAATCAGTGTGTTGAGTAGGTGCTGCTGCCAAAGTTTGGTGGCCATCGGAGCTGGTGGCGGTGGCGGCGGTGCCGCCACTGTGGGCGGCGGTAGCGGCGGCTAGGGAAGCTTTTTAATTTCATTTTCTGGCTAGTTAAATTCTATAATTATCATAGGACATATATGTGAAGTTTGGTGAATTTTGGAAGAGATTTGGGGTGAATTTGAGAAGTATTGGAGATAGAGAGGTTTTTAGGTTCGTAATTATTTTATCGAATTGCCGTTTACGGAAATTTAATTGTGTATAGGGCAATGTTGCGAGCTACGGCTAGATAAAGGAACTCGTTTGTGTGGTCACCCAATAGTACTGTGAGTGGACCTTTGATTTTAATTGATGCATGCAAATTAAATTCCGCATGTTTAAGATATTGATTTATCAACTTATTTATCGAGCATTTTATTTTGTTTGGTTTATGATTGATTTATTGGTTTGAACATTTGAATTAAATTTCGTTATGCTCGATTTGAGGACTTTGACTCATGCGGATCAATTTATACTATTTATTTATTTCTACTCGACGATTTGATTATTAATGAGTTTCGAGGAAGTATAATTTTATACTTATTTATACCTTACTTATATTTGAACCTGAGTTGAGCTTGGCGTGCGGGGTCACGTCTTTATACATTTGGATTTTTACTTTGTGAAATAAGTGGGGAAATTATACAGTTTTGCTTGGCTTTCGACTATCTTCTTTTTCACCATACGCGGGTCATGTGTTTAGGTCTCCTCCTCACTTACTTTGTGTTGTGGGTGGCAGTGAGGTAGCTTTCTCCTCCTCACGTGGGTGGTAGTCGAGGTTATATTCTCCTCCTCGCACAATCTATGTGCGAATGGTAGTTGAGGTTATTAGTTCTCCTCCTCGCACAATCTATGTGCGAATGGCAGTCGAGGGTAGGTAGAGCCTGAGGGGCTCCATTCCCGTATGGTGAACCCATTTCCCCTATGTTCTTTGATTGTTGTTCTTAGCTAGCGGGGCTAGCTCGATTTTCATTTAACCGCGGGGCTGGTCTTGTTTTCCTTGAGTATCGGAGTTCCAACTTTTTCTTTTAAATCATATGGGACTAGCGGGCTAGTCGGTTTTTATGAGTGGAATTTCTCTTGTTTTGTTTCGTTAATCATTGCATGCATCGGAATTTCTAAAAGAAATAAATGTGGGAAAGTATAAATCCATTTGGTTATATTGTTTATTTTGTCACTCCGCTAAACGTTTTTATGTACTTTCCCCTGGCCCTTCGTTTTCAAATGCCCAGTTTGCAGGCGTTATTAGTTGAGGTCGGGCGTACGTGGTTCGAGGCATAGTTGACGAATAGCTTCCGCATTCTTTGTTTGGCTCTGATCTATTGTGGGTTACTGTTTTGGGTAGTCCACTTTAGGGGTGACTCGACCAGTTCTCGGTAGAGTTATCACTAAGGTGGGCCCCGCAGGGCCACCTCGGGTTCCAGGGTGGAATCCGGGGCGGGTCCTGTCAGTAATCCTCTATTCTGATCATTTCAATAAAATTCAGTCTCATTGTTTCAAAAAAAAAAAAAAAAAATTCAATCTTTAAAGGATGTATTTGTTAAGTTATATTTTGTCAATAACTTATATGTAATTTGTTATAAAAATAAACCCTCCAAAGGGCTCCTAGAAAGGTGGGCAAAGCCTTATTTTTCTCGTTAATGAAAAGGCATGAAGGTAACTTGCTCAATAAGGAAAAGCCTGCACTTAAATTAGAAAGAAAAACTCTCATTCGCTCTGGCAAACGAGAAATGACAGAAGCACATACGTAAGTAGGTAACACTAGTACTATATATACGTAACATTGGCGTTTCACCGACCTCATATGGTTGACTTTTTCACCATATATACCAAAACATAAAAAAAACCCAACCAAATTTCCCCAAATTCCCAATTCCTCCAAGAACTAATCCCTCAATGGCTGTAATGGACACGTTCTACATCTCCCATGGATCCCCAACCTTAAGTATTGACGAGACCATTCCCGCCGGACAGTTCCTCCGATCCTGGAAACAAAACGGGTTCCCCAGAAACCCAACTCCATCCTCGTCATTTCCGGCCACTGGGAAACCTCCGTCCCGACCGTCAACTCCATCGCCGGCCCACACGACACCATCTACGACTTCTACGGCTTCCCCAAACCCATGTACAAGCTCAAGTACCCGCCCCCGGGTCCCCCCGGCTCGCCTCCCGCGTCAAGGACCTCCTCACCGCCGCCGGGTTCCCCCGCGTCGACGTGGACACCAAGCGCGGCCTCGACCACGGCGCGTGGGTCCCGCTCATGTTCATGTACCCGGAGGCGGATGTTCCGGTGTGCCAGCTGTCCGTCCAGACTAACAGAGACGGAGCTATCACTACGATATGGGGAAGGCGCTGGCGCCGTTGAGGGAGGAGGGTGTCCTTATTGTGGGGTCGGGGAGCGCGACGCATAATCTAAGGGCGCTGAGGAACACGGACGGGGCGGTGGCGCCGTGGGCGTTGGAGTTTGATACTTGGCTTAAGGAGGCGTTGACTCAAGGAAGATATGAAGACGTGAACCATTATGAGGAGAAAGCTCCGCATGCGAAAACGGCTCATCCCTGGCCTGACCATTTCTACCCTCTTCATGTGGCAATGGGGGCTGCCGGTGCGAATTCGAAGGCCAAGCTTATCCATGAAAGCTGGCAGCTTGGTACTCTTTCTTATGCTTCATACCAGTTTACCAGTTGATCCACATGTGTCGCTGTAAAACGTTGCATTTTCGATTTTGTGTTGTTAGAATAAGGTCTTGGGAATGACATTGTCATTGACACTCTCAGAAAGTCATTCTCGATCCTTTTGTGGGTGTTTAAAAGTCATTCTCATTGATGTATTTGTAAATTGTAATGGACCGAGTGCATGTGATGAACACAAAGGGATCAAAGTCCCCTGCAAATTATGCACAGCTCAAGAATCTTGTTATTATGCCTGACATTTGTTTTGAACTGTATTTGTAAATCTATATAGAAGCCATTATTAAGATCTTATAGCTCAGGCAGCAGCATTTCCCAAGGGTAATTCCGATAGAAACATGAAGTACATATATCCCAATAAGCTCGAACTTTATGATAACTTACACTAATTAGAGTACTCTAGTTCCTTCAAAGATACCATGCAAACATGCTACAGGTACCACCAACTAATTCACTATAATCTGAAAGTTTCCGCTTCAGCACAAGGTCCTTGGAATGCGCAGTTCTCCTTTGAATCGTACAAGAATCAGTCTGGCATGGTTAATCCACATTGCAGCACACGTTAAGCTGCATCGTTGCTTTCTCAAGTCTTCCACACCTTAATAGTGCCATCTACAGAAGAACTAACCATGCAGTTGTCTTTCGGGTGATAACTGACACTTGTAACCTGTCAAAGAAAAACCAGAAGCCTTTAGGATTAAAAGAACTCTGCTCATATATGACTAACAAACCAATTCCTTAATGGAAAACGATACCTGAACATCTCTACAACTAAATGTATGCGAATGAATAAAAAATTTGAAAAGGAAAGGAT
This sequence comes from Rosa chinensis, assembly GCF_002994745.2. Lineage (NCBI taxonomy): Eukaryota > Viridiplantae > Streptophyta > Magnoliopsida > Rosales > Rosaceae > Rosa > Rosa chinensis. The sequence goes on along the minus strand of NC_037089.1, from coordinate 32,383,707 downwards.
TCTCAGTGCAAAAGCACTTTATGTGGCAATGGAAACTACCTAGTACCTACTGTGATGATTAAACAGAGAAACCTTGTACCAGAAGCGCAGAAATGACATAGAGAAGCAACCATAATACTTTTAAACCTTATAATGATAACAGATATTGTAACAATAATTCCTTGATGAAAATGGCCAAATACCGAATTCACATCCAGGATGCACCAAGAGATCAAACCATATAATTCATTTTACACAAGTAAACAACTATATTTCACAATGTATTCATTAACAAAGCTTAACTGCCTGTCCAACTATTTACCTAGACATAGATACATCAGGAACTAAGATCATACTATTGCTACCGACGTCCCCAATTAACTGATTAAGATTGCAGTCGTGTGGAACTTCTCTAGAAAGCCATAAAATAGATAAACGCAGGAGCAGTATCTTCTATTCAGTGGCATGTTAGAAGCCTGTGACAACCTAATAATTTAACATATACAATGACATGTGGTAATAGAGACTGAGTGTTTTGTATAATGTAGAACCTTGTACAGCCATTTGAATCAAGTGGCATCTCTCCAAGTCTAAATGGTTTGTCCTCTTAATTTTCAGGGATGGAAGGATTTTGATAGAGGGAGGACTAACCAACATTATGTAGTCTATCATGACAGTGCATCAAATAAAAACATGTAAATTACAGATTCATAAGCTGGCAATGTAAGTAAAAAAAAAAAAAAAAAACTAACACAAATAGAGAGCAAAACAACAGTGGGAACAAAGAAGAGAGGCTAACAATAAGTGAAAAACACCATCAGCATTTATAGAAACAAAAAATTACACATTATTCCTGTATTTTATTTGGGATACTTAGGAACACAAAGTAGCAGGGATATCACGAGCAGTCAAACTATTCGAAAGGAAAACCACAATTCATGGAAAGAAAATAGGCTTTACCACTGACGAATGTGCTCGGATACTTGACACAACAGATGCATCTACTAGATCCCAGAAGAAAATTGAACCATCCTCAGATCCTCCGATTACATGGGCATCAGTGTTGGTAAGGCAGCAGTCCAATTTGTAAGACTGATAAAGAAAAACCGATAGGTATGATGAGATGGCAGTAAGTGTCAATTATAGCAAGGTGTATACGGGTCATGAAAAGAACGATGAACTGACAACCTATGGGATGGTAATGCTTTAATAAGAACCATGAGAACTACAAAAATGCACATGAAGTCATATCAACATATCAAAAGAAACAAAAGAGGAATGAGCATCCGAGTTAGATAATGGCAAAGAAACCATGAGAGAGTGGCAGAAGCCAGATAAGATACTAACCTTACAAGTATGGCCTTTGTATTCTTGAAGTAATTCAGCAGAAGACCTACCATAAGAAAGAGTTAGTGAAAGGGCCGTGAAATCTAAGCAATTTCTGTCTCCTATAAGTGATATCAAACATAATTTACCTGTCGAGGAGTCGTATAGTCGAATCTAAGCAGCTTGCTAATATGCAGTTACCATCATTTGACATTGAGATACAGTTCACAGGTTGTCCCAAGTCATCGGATAGCTCTCTATGCAATAAAACATTAGAAAATCATTAATATCAACATTTGACAATAATCAACTCAAAAATTCAAACAGTAAGTTTAGCAAAAAAAGACATTGCCATACATTCTTGTTGATAAAGTAACAAAGTTTAACCATAAAATGGGTATCATCAACATACCTTCCCATACGAATGTCAAATGTTCGAACAGTTCCATCAACACTTCCACCAATTATCTCAGTCTTTGTTAAACAAACAGACATTACACTATCTGTAAATGAGTCAATTATCTGCAAATTAACCACAAATGAAACACAATCAATTATAAGCATCAATATAAACAAATAGAGAGAGAGAGAGAGAGAAAAAAAAAGACTAACCTGAATGGGCTCAGTACTCTGAGACCTGCAGTCCCAAGCACGCAATGACTGATCATATCCTGCTGAGACTACAACAGATGCATACTCATTGAACTTCACAGCATTCACCCCTCCATCATGGCCCCGAAATTTTCGAATGACTCGACCGATGCCACATCCCAATAGAAGATTTGTCTGTCGCCACCACCTGAACATAATTTGGAGTTGTCCCTACAAATTCAGAAGGTCACATTTTCAGTGCGTCAATTGGGTGGTGAAACTTTGATACCAGAATGGAAAAGTATGTACGACTTACAAGGTGACATGGACATCACGGACTTCACGGCCATGGGACTTGTAGGTCTTAATGTGGATGCCACGGTGAGGGTTCCAGAGTCGTATGGTTCGGTCTTTCCCGCAGCTGAGGCAGTAATTTCCGTCTTTATTGAACCTCGCTGCTAATACTGCTCCCTCATGCCCTTTAAGTACATTTACCTCCTTCTTTGGCAGATCTGAGACACTCATCTCCTTCCTACTTGCTCTCTGCTCACTGCTTGTTGAGGGGGCCAACTATTTTCTGGTGTGATCAGGACCAGAAGGGAGAATTTAGCTTGGGGTTACTTGGGATATGAATTAGATTGGGAAAAAATTGGGAAGTTCAAAACTATATATTTTTGCTTAAGTTGGAAATTCAATATCCTATCTTATAGTTTGTCCTAATTTTGGTCAAAACTTATTTTAAGCCCAAAGATTATATAGTTAGGCTCCAAGACATCAAAGAAAGACCATTCTAATTAGAGATCGATGTATGAACTACTGTGAATCGATGCCCAAATTCATCAACGAGGAATAATTATCCTAATAATCTCCTGTTGCTCAGCCAAAAATCCGGGAACCTGAAGGGACTATTCCTATCACTTTAGATTGGTCCGGCAAAAATTAAAGAGAATTGGACTGTGATGTGAATCCGAATATAGGCAAAACTTCTAAATATGCAAAAGAAAACATATGCGACAAGCTGGAATTACAAAACGCTCTATCTAGTTTACACTAGACTAGTAGACTCTGCTTCCTATTTGTTGATTGTTCGAACAAGTGAACTGATTACACTTTGCAAGGTAGCTCCTTTCGTCCACTGACAGAAGGAAAATGTCAAAAATTTAACATATAAGAATTGAAGTTCATTGTGCCTCCTCTTTTTCACTGGTGAATGCAGGTATAAGTATAACCAACAATTGAAAAAAGAAAAAGAAAATAAAAAAGGCATTATCCAATCTCCTATAAGATATTATAGTATCCCATAATTTGTTCTGTAAATCTCTCTGGCCTCTGGGGCAGGCTTATACCCAACAAAGATAAACAGCTCTATTATTCTTACAAGGATACACCAACTTGGTTATTACAATTCTATCATGCTCATCATTATCAGAACCCTAATAATTAGAAAATTGCATCTGCTTGTATTGAAATTAATGAAAAATAAAAAGCGGAATGAACCTGTAAAGCTCGCTTCTGGGTTGATCAATCAATTGATCAAGTTGGAGATGGGCAAAGACAATTCGTTCTAGTCAGGTTTCAAGAATCAAGTATGAGCAAATCTGATCGGTAAGGCAATTCTAATCAGACTGAAGAAACTTGGATTCTGTTCCTGGTTAAAAATGAAGCTCCGGTCGGAGCTACCGGAGTTGAACTCCGTTCCGATGCAAAGCCTCGGAACAGAGCCTAGCCTTGCGGTGGAGCTTGCTGGCGGCGCGTCGGAGCTTCTTTAACTCGTCAACGACGTCGTCGGCGCTGGAAAGTTCGTCAGCGGCAGCGGAGCCTTTAGAATCGCGCTATTGACGCATTTGTTCGGGGGAGATTACGAACTTCAGAGGACTCGAATTTCCACCCTTGGATGCTTCCACTTCTTCTTCACGCTCCACAGAGCAGAGCCGTGGATTTCCGATCTTGTCACCGCTCTTCAGGCCTCGAAGCGACTTGTATTTGTGGCAGTAGCTTCAATTCCAATTGTGACGCTCCTGTGCTCGCCGTTAGTTTACTGTTGCTATTCTCTCAGGCTCTCAATATCGTGTCTTTTTGGGCACTAGAACGGGAATTAAGAAAAGTACACGGTTGAACTGTTAGTTTTCGTTTTATGTTAAGGCCCGGTTTGGCCCCGAGGTCTAAGCTGCTTTAGCTGCTTATTCAATAATTTAAGCTGGATGAAGTGTTTGGTAAAACAAGAGATTATGGATTATAATTCAATCTCCCACTTCTTAATGTTATAATCCACAAGTTGCAAAAGTGATGCTTTTGATTAACAAATTTTAGAAGTTGAGATCATTTACTTATATTGCCCTCATCTATATTCCAACTCCAAACTCAGTTTCCCAACACTGCCGAAACTGATTTGAAGATGGATTGAGGATTCGATGCCTACAACCCAGCAAGTTCGTGACTTCCAACTCCAATCGTGGTCAGCTTTCTTTTACAGATGCAACGAAGCCAGGACTAAGCCGAGAAGAGCCGGAAAAGTCGCCGGCGTCGAGGAACCGTGACGTAGCCGAGAATTCCCAAAAACGAAAGTCATCCGAACCAATCGAATTCAGAAACTAATCACACAGGCATGTAGACCATGACGAGAAGATGAGATTTCATACCACATGCAAGCCAATTGGTGGCCGAAGTCGCCGGAATTCGCTGAAACTCGCCGGAGCAGTCGGAACTTCTCACCGTCGATTCTTCTTCGTCGTCCAGTGCATGGACGATCAAAGGCCACAAGCGTGACGGTTACGAGGAGACAAAGAGGATGGTGCCCATGAGCCGTTGTGGGGTGGCCGGAGGTGAAAGTTTCGGTCAGGCTTCTCTTCCGGGTCGGTGGCCTTTGGACTCCAAGCTCCCTCTCTCGAGCTTCTAGGCCAATCTGGCATGTTTCCTTTCCTTTTAAAGCCAAATCAACAGACCAGATTGGATGGTGGAGGAAGTTGACGGCTCAGATCGCGCCACTTGATTTCTATTTCCTTAAATAAATTTTCAAAACCCCAGAACATCGGAAAGTCATGATAAATGGTCCGAGTATCCGAAAAATTCTCCGAAAATTTCCCAGAACTTCAGAAAGTCGCGATAAATGAATGAGTAGAGTATAACTTATAAAGATAATAAATGTTATTATTTCTAAAATATATATAAGTAACATCATTTTAACATCATGTCCTTTTTAGTCATTTTCGAAACTCACAACACTTTTATACTAAAGTTTACCAAACACTTAAACACTGCTTTTGTACTCACAGCACTTTTAAAAGCACAGTTTACCAAACACCCCGCTACTTAATTTCATAGCTGATTATTCTCACAGCACAGCTAAAGCCAATTTTAAATTAATCACCTCGGGGCCAAACTCGCCCTAAGTCGATTGAGTTCGAGGCGGAGGACGCGGTGTGTAGGGATGACATTAAAACCCATGGGTATGAGTATTCATGGCTACCCGTTCTATTTAGGTAGAAATATTCGGGTATGGGTAGCAATAAATTATCCATGGGTAAATGGGTGATGGGTATTAGATACCCACTTAGGTATGGGTATATCGGCGGGTACCCATACCCATGTAACTTATTAAACTTTTTTCTTTTTATATCCAAACTTCCTATAGAATTTTTTTTTTAATTTTTTTTATTTACAATTTTCCGGAGTCATCGACTTCGTCGGCTCCGGCATCATCCACTTCGTCGGAGGCATCGCCGGCCTCTGGGAAGCTTATATAGAAGGTCCGAGAATCGTCGTTTTGGACACTTTTCTTCTTTGGTTCGGGTGGTACGGATTCAACCCGGAGGTGAAGCACCGGGCGTTCACGGCGGAGGAGGACGAGAGAATTGATGCGGTGCATTCCAAGTACTCGTCCATGGAGGAAGACAGCTTCGTCGGCGGCAAAGTCTGTTCGATCGAGGACCATCATCACCACCACCTCAGGCCGGAGAAGAATTCGGTCGCGGATACAGTCGGACGAGCCCATCTGGATCCGACGTCAGCGACTCCGGCGTGGTGCCTACAGTCTCGTCAGTGCAGGTGTTCAGGTCGGTGGCAAGAGCAGTGTTGAGGACGGAGTCGCCGCTGATATAAGCTTCCCAGAGGCCGGCGATGCCTCCGACCATGTGGATGATGCCAGAGCCGACGAAGTCGATGACTCCCGAAAAAAAACAGTTTTATTTTTCTTAATTAAGATTAAAAATCAAGAAATCAGATGATGGGTAATTGGGTACCCATTTACCCAATGGGTGGGTATGGAAATACCCGCGAAATATAAACTGGGTAATGGGTATCATGGGTAATACCCATTTTGGTTACTGGGTGGGTATATTACCTGCGGGTTTACCTAATGGAAAAAATGCCAACTTGGCCGGTGTGGTGGATTCTCTCTCTTTTTTCTTTTTCTTTTTCTTTTTGGTAAAATGGAGGGCGGAAGCTCAAAAAGACAAAAAGAAAAAAATTATTGCCCCAGACAGACCTATATTGGGGCCTAATAGACAGCTGTTGAAGGGCAATAAATGTTTTGAATTATTGTAATTTCCTCACTTTTTTTCCTTAATCAAAGTTTTATTTGTCTAATTTTAGGTAGATTAGTTCTCATTTCGGCAATCGAAACGTTTATTGGGGGGCAATATAAGTCTATTGGGGGTAATAAACCTTTCCGGTGACCTATGATATCTCCGACGATCTCTTTGGGGACATCCAGTGAGGTTTTCGAAAAGTCCGGTGGGCGGTGGCCCGTGACAGGAATCCGACGCCTGGTGATCGGAGTCCGGCGACCGATGACGAGGCTCCGGCGAAGTCTCATATGGCTTGTAACGTCCCGAACCTGAATTTACTGGTTCACTAGTCATTTGGACGGTAAACGACCTTTACTTTCACTTTTACTGTCGTTTAAGTACTTTTAGTGGCCCTAAAGGTTGACTTTTTTTTTTGGCTCAAAATTTGAGAAAATTTTCTTCATAGAAGTTGTAGAGGACGTTAAACGAGCGCGTGGATATATGGTACGTAGAAATCGGAGTTCGTATGAGAAAGTTATAAGTGAAATACTAAAATTACTGTTCATGTGGTAAGTTTCTATAAATAGCCAAGTTACTGTGGCAAGTTTCCATTTTTGGAAACCTACTGGCTTTCTCTCCCCTCTCCCCCGATCCTTTCTCCTCTTCTGCCCCGATTTCTTCCTCCTCCGGCCACCCCACGATGGAATCCGGGCACCAGCAAGCTCGCCTCTTCATCCTTGTCACGCCTGTGGTGGTGTTTTGCAGCGATTCGACCGGTGGAGCTTGGATTTGAGTCGTGAAGTTCACTGTAGCAGTTTGGGAGTTTTGTGGATTTCCGGCGATTCCGGCCGTCTCCGGCCACCAAACTGGCGTTGAAGGTTCGGGTTTTGCCAATGATTATTTCCCCTAAGGTTTTTCATTTCAATTTGCAGTGTGGAGGTCGAATTAACGATTGCAATTTCTAGGGTTCTTGGGTTTTTCTCGAAAAACTTCACCGGCCAAATTGGAGCCCTTCAAGGTAAAATTGGAATTTGTTGTAGTTGTGAAAACTGTTGGGTCTGTTGTGTAGGTGGTGCTGCCAAAATTTGGTGGCCATCGGAGGTGGTGGCCGCCGGCGGGTGGGGCCCACGCGCTGCCACTCTTGGTGGCGCATGGAGGTGTGTAGGGCAGTGTTTTAATTCCAGTTTTTAGCCCAATAAATTGTATAAATGTTGTAGTGCTTGTATGTGAAGTTTGGTGAATTTTGGAGGAGTTTGGAATTGTTTGTGAATTTCCGAAGTTCGGAGTTGTATGATTGAATTGTGGGAAATCCGGCCGTTGGATTTCCCTCGTTTTCGTTGGGGAATATGTCAATTGAGGAATTGGTGTTGTGGGAGAGATTTGGGTTGAATCCGAGAAGCAATGAAGATAGGGATTTTTGGGTTTCGTTTAGATTCGTAATCATTTTATTGGATTGCCGTTTAATGAAATATAATTGTGTACAGGGCAATGCTGCGAGCTACGGTTAAATAAAGGAACTCGTTTGCGTGGTCGCCCAATAGTACTGTGAGTGGACTTTTGTTTTTAAATAATGGTGCATGCATTTATTTCTTAGAGTTTGCTCTATTTAATTATCATATTACATTTCGAGCATATGATTTAATTTCGGAGATTGATTTCACTTTATCTCATATCTCATATAATTTCTTTCGATAATGATTTGTTTCCGAAGTTGGTTATGATTTATAATCCTATTTGACGAATTATTTATTTCCGAGCTGATTTCCGGAATTATACTATTTATATTATGTTTCTATTCGTCGATTTGAGATTTTATAAGAGATTTTCGAAATGAGATTTCGATGAAGTTAGTTTTCATATTTATTCATCGACCTTTAGTTTTGGCATTGGGAATGCCTTGATGATGATCTAATTTTCTTTTAGCGTGTGGGACAGACTGTTGATTTAAATGACTTTTTATCGAGAATTTCCGGGTATGGTTGGGAATCGTACCCGTGTTTTTGTTTTATTCGCGGGACTTATGGGGAAGCCTTACTGATTTTCGATTTTCGTATGGTTTTTACCCGCCATACATGGGTTGTCATTTAGTTCTCCTCCTCACGTGGGTGTAGTCGAGCCTTATTAGTACTCCTACCTGCTTACTATATGTTCGCGGGTGAGTCGAGCAGAGCATGGGATGCTCCAGAGTGTGGGACACTCCGACCCGAGCCTGGGAGGCTCCCTTCTTTCGTATGGTGATACTTCTTCCCCATATCTTATCGTTGCTTGACTAGCGGGGCTAGTCTGATTTTCACTGTAGCCAGCAGGGCTGGTCTTATCTTTTGAGAAACGAGATTTCGGTTTTACGATCTATTTTTCGAATGTTGTGACTAGCGAGGCTAATCGGTTTATCGTTTTGAAATTCTTGGATTTAAAGCAAAATGTGTTTTCTAATTGTTGCATGCATCGGTTTTTAAAGAGAATAAATGTGGGAAAGTATGAAATCCTTTTTCTTTTAAATTGTTTATTTTTGTCCACTCACGCTAACGTTTTTCGTTTACTTTCCCCTGGGCCTTTCGGTTTCAAATGCCCAGTTTGCAGGCGTTATTAGTTGAGGTTGGGCGTACATGGCATTTGAGGCATAGTTGTCACTACTTCCGCAGTGTAGGATCCCTTGATCCTTTCCTCTTCTTTTTATATCCCTGTGTATATTAGTATTGCTCTGATAACCTTTGGGATTAGTATTGTTGAGTTTTATGAAAGTGGAGTTGTTGGTAATTGGGAGCAGGGTGGCTCCAGGAGTATAAGGTTGGTTTGCTTGTAGTGTTTTTGTGTGTTTTACAGGTTTCTGGGTAGTCCATTTTAGGGGTGACTCTGCCGAATTTTTGGTAGAGCTATCCCTAAGGTGGGCCCCACAGGGCCACCTCGGATTTCATGGTGAAATTCGGGGCGGGTCCTGTCATGGCTTCTCTCTCTTCTATTCTCTCTCTCTCTCTCTCTCTAAATAACAAAGGGGTGAGGGTAAAATGGTCTTAAAACAAAAACAAAAAACTTTATGGAGTATTAGGGAAGACTTCCTTAGAGTGTTTTGGGTAAGGGAGAATTAAAAAAACTTAATGGGGTAAGTGAGAAAAAATTCCTAGAAATAGGGTAAATGGACAAAAACCCTTTTTGTTTTTATTGAAATAGAAGTTGAATGCATTAAATCAACGGCCAAAATGAGAAAGATTACAAATACTTAAAATGATAGATAATTGGCAGGGCAAAAACCAAATTCCTATCTAAGCACTGCAACTCATTACAAGACAATTTGTGCTTGCTTTTAAAGCGAACCTATACACAAAGACTAACTTCGTGTTGTTTAAGGAAAAAAATCATCAACTAGCGTTCCCTCTGCTGACATTCAATTGTGGTACGAAATAGAATGCTACTTCCCAGCAAACAATTATAAGCCAAATCCCTATCCATAAGCCGCTTTCTCTAGTCCAACTCAAGATAATCACCAATTCCATAGAATCATGATTCGAATTACGATTAGCACTTTTGGACCGTAAAAAGGCCCAAACCGCCCAAGTAGGTCAAGCTCTTGGGCCAACCGACGAGCGTGCTAATGCATCCTCCAACCTAGCCCAATTCTCAGAAGAACCAGCCCCAATCACATGGGCCCAAAAGAAGGTGGACCCATGCGACCCAAGCCCATATCCATAGGATCAAGCCTAATAGCCTAGAAAGCCCTCGTCACCGGCCTCTTGAGCCAGCCTCGGCGACACCAAATCCAGCTGGCGACCACTCTAATTCATCATTCTCATCACCATTACACCACTGGCCAAAACTAAGCCTTCTGCCTCTTCCTGAGAATCCACAGTCCAAGACAACCCAAACTCGTCCTCAACATGGGTCAGTCGACTTGGCCCCATTTCAACTCTCTCCACCGGAGCACGCCTGGCTCTAGAACTAACCTCCGAGATCTGATCTTAATCGATGTACCTCCCCATGCTGCAAAATTGTCAATCACCAAGACAAGCCGAAGAAAATGTTTTGACCTTCAAATACCACCACTTTGTGCTAAACCCTAATGCCCAATTTCCACAATCCACACCGAAGCTTCACCGGAGTGAAAAGGATAGACAACAAAATGGAAGGGATATCCATTGCCGCGCGCTCTGCTTAAAACCTTAGAGTTCTACTATAATTTTTTTTAATTTATTGTGGAATTAATTGCTAATTAATTCGGCCACATATCGATAAGGTAATTACTAATTACCTTTCTTCTTTCTCACATCAAGAAGGTTGGTATATCGCTGGAAGATTAAATAATTTAACTTTCTTACCTTTGTTATTCTTCAAGTTGATGTCTCTAAGATTTTAAAAATTCCATATATGTCAATATTTTCGTGATCTATATAGTCATGGTTAATATTTAAATCGGTAAAGAATGAGCCATGGTGGTTGTTTGGCAAACGAAGTGATTGTTGATGATGTATTCATGTATGCAAGATATATTTGATGGTTTTATAACCTCTTTTAATTTATTTCAACCAATTTGGTTGCTTGCTAGTTATTCACGCTACAATTATTTCATTTGTTAATGACGTTCACGTATGATCTTGCAGAGAGATCGATTGTATCATGAAGACAAGGGGAAAATTTAACTTATAAGAAAATATTTTATTAATATTTTGATATATAAAGCATTTAATTCTTATTTTATTTTTATGTATTCTTCTTCGTTTTTAGTTATTATTTATTTATTGATGAGGAGGGTATAGAAGGAAGTTTGATGACAAAAAAATATAGGGGGTGTGCATTGAGGAATTGGGAGTGTGTATATAAAACTTCTCTAAATCTCATTATGATAATGTCACATAACGGCCATATCCCAATAGATTTGAGCCAACACTCAACATGAAAATTAGCTCATAATCTCATTTAACTAATCATGGATATTGTTTTCTTTGTTGGACAGTGGAGATCCCCATGTCAGAAAATGACAAAAAAAAAAAAACTTATATGTGGGTATCTTAATCTCAGTTGTATAAATGCATTTTGTTTTAATAATCAACACCCAATAGGTAGTTAAGTTGAGATAATATCGGTGCAGTAATGCCATACTTGTCACAGTTTAATACTGTTTTCCTATTCATTTTTGTACAAGCATTCTTGATCTCATGACTATGCTATATAACAATAAAAAAAAAATCAATAAAGATTAGGGAAAATTTTGCAAACAGTACACCAAGTAAGGACCACTAATAAAACTTATACATAATTTTCCAAACCGATCATTTTGGTACACGGACTCCCGAGCCCGACCCACTTTGTAGACACACCGTCACTAACACGGTGAGAACCTCTGCCAAGTGGCCCTTTTTTAGGGGTAAAATCGTCTGTACGGATTTTCCCTCCAATTCCTTCCTTTTTGCTGCCTCCATACAACAGTCTCCTTGTTTCCAGCCAAAAATCCTCTATAAGGCAACCAATTTGTTGAAAATAAGGGGAAAGTGAAAAAATGAAGTAGAGTCTGCAGAAAATAAGGGTATCCATACCAGAAAACCGAAACCAACAAAAAACCATCCAAATCAAAGTACTTAATTAAGATAGATAACATTGGTTCAAACTACGTCAATACCATTATGGCAGCCAAATTGGTCAAAATCAAAAACCCCCTATTACACAAAAGCTCTATAAAGCCCAATGGCATTTGTAACATAGCATATGATAACAAATGCCCACAATAACAGGGGGTATAAGCTGGCAATTATATCATAACTTGGTTCCTAAGAAGATACATTTAGGGCTTCCACAAGGCCCTTTGGAGTTTGGGTTTTGAACCCTGAACAACTGTCGATGCAGATGCAGATTTTGCAGCAAGTCTGGGTGATTTCCTAGAATTCTTTCTCCCTGCAATCCTCTTGAATCTCTTTCCCGAACTACCAGGTATTGCTGTTGATCTCTCATTCCTTGGTTCAGTCTACAAAAGAGGGAATATACAAGCTAATGAGTTGGTTCAGTCTACAAAAGAGGGAATATACAAGCTAATGAGTTGCATCCAACATATAAAAATATGCAAAGTTTTATGGGAAATACATAACTGCAAATAGCTTACCTGTGCAGTTGGATGCACCACAGTGCCATTGTTTTGAGAAAGCAGAGTATTCCCATCCTCACGTCCTTGCTCAACATTCACATTCACATTGTGATTGTCATTCACCATGCTTTGCAGAGCTGATGATGCTTGAGAAAACACATGCTCTGCATTATCATAATTTGATCCTTCATATGGCAGTTCAGTATCTTGTGAAGTGTTGTGTTGGGTGGGTTTTCTTCAGCCATCTGTGGTGGTTAAACATTAGAAACTGCAACTTCCTCTGCAATTTCAGGGTCCGCTTCTTGGTTCACTCCCTGCATGGATCCATTTAAAATCATACATTGATGCAACATATATTCCCATAAAACTAGGGCTAGGTTCTGAATGCAGAAATTGTAAGGCAAGTAGAAAATGCAGAAATGCAGTCAAACTTAGCAGAAAAACTGTAAAGCAGTGAATGCAGAAAAACTGTAAAGCAGAAATGCAGAAAAATTGTCAAGTAGAAATGCAGAAAAATTGTAAAGCAAAGAATGCAGAAATGCAGAAACACTGTAAAGCAGAGATGCAGAAAAACTGTAAAGCAAAAATGAAGCAAAACTGTAAAGCAGAGAATGCAGAAATGCAGAAAAACTGTAAAGCAGAGATACAGAAAAACTGTAAAGCAGAAATACAGCAAAACTGTAAAGCAGAGAATGAAGAAATGCAGAAAAACTGTAAAACAGAAATGCAACAAACTTGTAAAACAGAAAATGCATAAATGAAGAATGTTGGAAAGGTTCCACATGGAAGAAAGTTTTAAGGTTTATAGCCTTTATAAGACCTCATCTCCCAAACAAGTGAATGGATGACATAACATAGATGTGGGCTTTGTGGCTTTGGTGGGCTTTTCCTATTGGATTTCCCATAAATATATGCATATATATATATATATATATATATATATATATATAAGTCAAAGAGGGGCCTTGGGGCTCTTGGGCTCCGTTTGATTAAATCTAATTTTTTTTTCGGTAACTCTCAAGTAGGTTGTACCTGGCTTCTTCTTAAACAAGTCCTCTGGTTGTGCCCTCTCTTCCCACATCTTCCACACTTAATCTGAGAATAGTAGCTCTTCGGCAGCACCTTAGTCCCAGCAAGTGGTGGTTCCTCACCTAAACATTACAAGTACAATGTAGTGATGACATAACATATATAAAGTCCCCATCAAAAATGAATTGAATACCTGGTTTTTTGCTTCTCTTGGTTTTGGGCCTCCCTGGTTGCCTCCTATACAGTGGAGGTGCAACTGGCCTCTCTTTCCTTTCCCAGCTATGGGATTTAAAACCACCTCATATGCCTTAAGATATTTCTATTGTGTATACCATTTAGCAACAAACTCATCAGGGCTCCATCCTTTGCTATATATAGCAGCAAGTGCATGGGCACAAGGGAGACCAGACAGATCCCATCTTCTGCATGTACAAGACCTTGCATCCAGCTGCACACAATGCTGACTAACAAATCCACTTTCACAGGCCACACCTCTTCCTTGTATTTCAAATCGATTCTCACTTGACTCAAGTGCTCTATATTCATGGCTCCATCTTGCATTTTTCTTCATTATCTTCTCAACTCGAGGTCCCACTTTACATCTCCATCTTCTTGCAGAGTTCCTTCGATTGTTTAACCTTGTCATCAATGCAATCCTTATATCTTCCAAACAAGGCAGTATTGGGCAGTATTGGCTTTTTCCTTGCCTGAAGCACACTCTTGGTGAAGGACTCGCAGTGGTTGTTCAGAAGAATGTCACACTTGATTTCCTCCTTGAAATGTGACCTTGACCAATGTACTGCTGGCCTATCAATACACCACTTCCATGCATTGAATGATGCATTTTGAAGATTTACCATTGCCTTGTTAAACTGACTCATAGTATTTGACCTAGCCACAGCCCAAAAAGCTGCTTCAATGCCAAACTAGTATGGCCATCTCCTTAAAGTTGTTGTTAAGTGTCTTACACAATGCCTATGCTCTGAATGAGGGAACAGATCCCTGATCGCTTGCTCTAATCCTTTTTGCTTGTCTGAAATAAAGGAATAGTGCACTGATGAATTAATGTGTAAGTCCTCTCTCAAAATTGTAAGGAACCATGTCCATGAATCCTTCTTTCCTACTCCACAATGGCATAGGCTATTAGGGTACATGGCATTTTGCATCAATGCCCAACAACAGATAACAATTGGCCTTGTGCCCCCTTCAGATGACACCCATCAAGCCCTATTATGGGTCTACACCCAGCCTCCATCCTTGCTTCAATGCTTCAAAAACATATATAAATTCTCTTGAACCTTGTAATCTCACCATCGATCTCTGTTGCATCCATATAGAAGTTCCAGGATTTCTCTTTTTCAGCTCGTGTGCGTAACTCTCAAGAAGGTTATACTGATCTTCAATGGAACCTTGAGCTATCCTTGCAGCCCTGTTCTTAGCCCTGTAGCACATCTGATAACCAATGTCCATGCCAAAGTCCCTATTTACTTCGGTTCTGGATGCCCTCTCTTGACAGTTTGAGTCCTGTACTCATCTGCAATGAAGGGTTCATGGTAGTGATACACTCTCCCCTCAATAGAACTACACTTGTGCTCATGGCCTGTAAACTTTGATCATCAAAAAGGTGTGTCACTGCTTGGACTGCTAGCAAAAGCCAAATCGACAGCCAGGTGAGGTCTTGCAAATGACCTTGACCTTATGCCTTTCATTTTTACAATCGAAGCTCCTTCCTTTGTCACACAACATGTTTCCTAACTGCCTTCTTAAACACAGCAGAGTTTGGGAACACCATTCCAAGCTTGAATTTTGGATTTCTTCATGTCAGTCTTTGGGTTAAACTTCTCCCACTCTGCAAACCTCTTCTTACCCTTCACCTTGAAAAGGCCCAATATCCTTACCATCACGTCAGAACCATGATAGCTTGGAAAGCCATCAGATCCATATGAAGCTAGTCACTTATGCCACATCAGAGTCTATCTCAACAAACTCATCCTGCTTACTTGGATCACCATCAACATTTGCTTGAAATTGCAGTTCATCATCCTCATCAAACAGTTCATAATCACTGTCGACAAAATCCTCCCAGTTGGGATCATCTGAGTCTGAGCTCTCAGAACTGTCCCAGGTACAGCATATGAACATCCTTCGTTGCCTCTGGTAGGGATACCTCCTTTGCACCTCCCTTTTTTGGTCTTCCAGCTTTTTTTCTTTCCTGTATTGCGTTGGCCACAATCAAATTTTTGCTTCCCTTTATCCTTGGCAGACTGAGAAGCTCGAACAGGAAGGTCCATAACCTTGAGTGTCAGTAGGCTCCCAAATGTTAATCCAACAGTAGGCCTTCTCCTTGTTGACTGCCTTCTTTGTTGCTTAGGTGGCCCATGATTTGTGTTTCTTGGAGGAGTTGGGGTATTGGTTGTCCCACTTCTCCACCTACTTGGCCTTCATCATTCTCTGCATCATCATCAGCCCTGTCTCCAACTGGGTCAGGTCTCTGCTTCAAGTGAAGACAAAGGGAGATCTTCAATGAAATGCCCAAAGTGTAGCAAGTGATCGACTTCTTCATCCATTGCATCTATCTCCCAATCATAAACAAACAGCCTCCTTGGAGAAAGACACACAATGTAGACATCCAAAACCCTATCTCTTGATGGAACAAATTGGAGCATATCTATAGCATCACTTTTAGTCACTACGGGCAGGTACCCAGTGCCAGCCTCACTTCCTGGGATCATGTACCAATAAATAATTGGACCAATCTGATACCCAAGATCGTTGGCTCAGTAGTTGAAACCCGTAACACTGACTTTATAGGGGTCAACACCGTCCACATACATGACCTCACCACCCCTGTACTGCCTACTAACTCCACCATTGCTGTAAAATCTACCCCCATGATGAATTCAGACAGTAAACAGATTTTCACCTGTCAAATTCAACCATCAATTTAATGTAAGCTGCTATACATAACAATACACACCAAACTTCAACATAAACTCAGATCACTATGAAGTGTCAAAACATAAGGGGAAACATAAGTGTCAGGGTTTTTCCCTTTTCCGTTTACGTGTCATTAAGGCGAGCTATTAAATGACTCCACTGTTTTCACCTAATTTGGAAGAACAATTTACCAAATATGCAGTTCATTTACTTCAACCCTATTTCCCAACCACCAACCCAAAAGCAAAAATCTGTATTTTCAAACTCCCAACCAGATCCAACAAATTTGACAGACAAAAAAGGAATGGTTTTTAAATGAGAGCACAAATGGACAAAAAAAAAACCCTAAACAAACAGTAAAGTCAATCTGATAGAAAAATAAACATTCAATAGTTTGGACCACTTTCAACAGAAAACCCATATATGGGGACAAAAGCATCGAAAGATAACAAACTCTATAAAAGGCAATACTTTAACCATACCTCCATGTCTTGGTGGATCCCCATCAAATCGAAAATATCTGAAGTAGTTTGCCATAACTTTTCACCCTCTTTCTGGTATAAAATCCCAATTGGATTCTCTGACTTTATTATGATTCCCTCTGCCCTCACTGTTTCATAAGCTTGTAGCAGACGAAGGGATAAGGAAGGGAGAGAGAAATGCTTTCACTTTAGGGACCAGAACCCGAAAATATGAAAGGGTTTTGGAGTGAAAACCCAATTCTACCCTTCATTCTAGAGTTAATGGCAGAGGTTCACACGGCGTTAATGACGGTGTGTCTACAAAGTGGGTCGGGCTCCAGAGTCCGTGTACCAAAATGATCGGTTTGGAAAATTATGTATAAGTTTTATTAGTGATCCTAACTTGGTGTACTGTTTGTAAAATTTTCCCTAAAGATTAATTTCATGACATAAATATGCTATTCACAGCAATTATTTATCCTTATTTGATAAAAAAAATGCAAGTAAGCAATATTTATATCACTTAAAAAATAAAAAATTTAGATCACCTTTACAAACTCATCATTGGAAAAGTCTTTAGCATACAAGAAGAAATGTCACTGCACTGCAATAATGTTTTTACCCTAATTATCAAAAACGATGCATAGGGAGATGAGAAGTACATGAGACAGAGGTATATTTTAAGCTTTGATTTTGATATGCCTTCTTGAGCTCAATTCATCTATAGTTTTTCTATATATGTGACATTTTTTTTTGAAATAGTATGTGACATCTCTCTAGAAAAGCAAAGTACCGAATGCATAAATGAGGTTCTTCAACTTGTCCTTTTTTTTTTACTACAAATTGATATTTTTGTATTACAAGATCAAGACTCATGCATATAGATTCAATCGAATTATTGAAATATTTGTCAAAAAAAGAAGAAGAAAAAAGTATTGAATTAAGAGCAAAGTAGATCTCATATCCAACGTAGAAACTTAATCATGAGCAAACAATCTACTTAGAAAATTGTGGCTAATAATTCGAAGATATACCCTAATATATATATATATATATTATATATATATATATATCTGGGGTGGTATGTACTAGTACTATAGTACAAAACTAGATGATACTGCTTTAGAATAATTAGACATTGTGGGAAAAAGAGAGGTGGATTAACTATGGAATGAGATGTTATTATGCAAGTCTCCTTTTGGGATTCCAGCAGGAGATCAGTAGAGGTCAATTCTTCTCATTTTTTATATCTTCAAATAACTAATAAGCATGAGAGCTAGGGAATAAGATGTGACTATGCAAGTCTCTTTCTAGTCATCGTCATCATCAATTTCTTCTTAAAAAAGCCACCACCATCCGTTATTTTTTCTTTCTACTTTATTCTTTATTTTTTCAAAAAATTTGAAATCAGTTCCTCATGTTCATCTATTAGTTGCGGAGAATTTTAAATAAATAAATAAAAATGACACATGTAAAGCGTAGGAGGATGTGTCTCATCATAATTTATGATAACAATTTATGGTATATAGTTTGACTGAAAATACAATGTTAGCAACGCAGAAGAAGAAGAAGAAATGAGTAATTTTTTTCTTGGTTTGAGGAGACAAGAATTAGTACAATTACTCTATAGTTACAGTTACAGTTGCAGTTACAGTTGAAACATTTCATCTTCACAAATTTAATTACTAGGGGAAATTCCCACTTACACAATTTCTAGGGGGGTAATTCTCACTTGCACAAAATATTTTCAAAATACCTAATAGGGTATAGTAGCTTGACAAGCTGGAAGCAAGATTGGACGAAGTTGAAAGAAAGACCTGACAATACTTTTGTCTACATTTGCATGACGTACTTTTTGTATAGTGTATATTTTGTTGACTTCTTTTGCATGGTTTTTCGTCCCTTAGTGCACGGCAAGTTGTCTATACTTGCATGCATCAACCACCTGTTTGCATTTTTCTTTTTTAGTTTTTGAGTTATCGCCACCTTACGGTGGATTTTGTACAAAGTCAACCAGAGCTGGTATAAGAGGGCAGAATAGATAGTCGATGGGGTACGCTGAAGAAAAAAAATCTCAGTACCCATTTGCTCTCCTTTGTAAAAAGTTTGCAGTATCAATAAAACCTTTTGTTTATACCACCTTTTGTTCATATTCTCCTTATCATATTCCAAACACCACAATCATCAATACATAACCCACAACAATAATCTAGAGCTGTAATATGGAGTAGTAGCTATTTATGATTAGTGTTTGGCTCCAAAACCAGTCTGGTTGCAAACAGTCTCTTTTGCTGCTGTGATTGCGCGGGTGTGCCAGTACCGTGGGGTGCATTCATCGGGGAGTTCCTTTGTGATGCCCCGGAAATTCATAATTATTTTCCGAGGAATTTCCGAAATCTAATTTATGGTTGTTGGACGGTTTCGTGGCTCGTGGATGGAGCGGAAGTGTTTCGGATGAATTAATTATTTGGAAAGTATGACTTTAGGGGGGTTCAAGGTTTACTTTTGATATGTTGGTTTTCTTCAAAAACTTCCTTCACGAAAGTTGTAGAGCGCGTCGATACGAGTTTGTGGATATGTGGAACGTGAGAATCAGAGTTTTTATGAGAAAGTTATGGCTATTGGAAGGAATTTCCATTTTGGTATAAATAGAAGTTTTCCAAGTTGGAAACTTACTATTTTCATTATTTCTATTTCCGGAAAACTCACTTCCTCTCTCTTCTCTCTCGGCTGCACCTTCAGAAACAAAATAATCCGACTGACCCGACCCGGACCAGGCCGACCCGACCCGGATTTTCCGGCGAACTGCGGCGGTCTCCAGCGACGAAACTTTCCAGATAGGATCGTCTCCTCAGTCTGGTCGTCCCTCTGGTGTCCTCTAGCTCCGATTATCCTCCACGGCGGCGCTGCAAGGCGGCGCAGTTGAGTGTTTTCGGACCCGATCGGTTCTCCGATCTCCTACGTCGGCGGGGCTTCAAGTTGAGCTTGGGGATCTCAGAGCAACCTCCTTGATCGATCCTTGGTGGTTGTTTGGATCGATTCACGTAAAACTTGGTTCAACTCGGATTGGATTACTGTTCTCGGCTTGTGAGGTGGTTTTCGACCCTTTCTGCTTGTTTTATGACTTCGAGCTAGTTATGAAAGTTCACAAGCATGCTTAGATGAAGCTTTTTGATGTTGGGAGTTTTGTAAAATATTGAGTTTTGGCCGGAGGCGGTGCACTACCGTCTGTGGCGGAATTCCGACGGCCTTCCGGCCACTTAAGGAACTGTTTTTGGTATGATATATGTTCTACTCGTTGATACGAGTGTTTCGATATATAATATGCAAATTTTGGAGTTTGTATGGAATTGTTATGATTTTTGCAGTTTCATACCGATCGATTTATTCGATCCTGAGGATTCGAGCGTCCGATCGACTTATGGTCTGGTCACATCGATCGTGGACGTATTCCGGAGACTTTGGGAGGTCTCGGATGTGGTTTTGCCTCGATTGGCTCCACTTTGGCGATTTTAGTTCAAAACAGGGGTTTCGAACTTAAATCAAATGTGAATCGTTACTAAGTTGGAACCGTATGTGATTAGGTACTTGATGAAGTATTCTTGGACGGTTGTTTTGTGGGTTGGCTGCTTTGTTCTGTATCGAAGACGCAGAAGGAGTTTCGAGGTGAGTAATCTCACGAAGTTCATTCACGAACGGGTTGACCTTATTGTTTTGAGAGTTATTTAGTTAACTACAAACTATAGTTGGTATTAGTGGCATTCCTGAATGAATGACCACGTATATATATATTTACGTGGAATACATATATTCTTGTGGGTTGATGAGTGAATTGAAGCAATAGGTATTGATGGGTTTCATTCTATTGTTTTGGGGCTTGACTTTTCGGGAAACATTGTGTAGGAATTGGGAATTTCGATTGTTTGAAAAGTGTCAAGATTTGGTGTGAGTTACTTTGATGTGATTTGAATGTTTTGATCTAACGACCGGGGGTCGGAAGATCTGAGAGTCACAGGTTGTGATTTCTCCTTTCGATTTGATTTAACGTTTTGATCTGACGACCGATGGTCTGAGGATGTGAGAGTCACATGTTGTGATTTCTCCTTTCGGTTTGAGTTAAGGTTTTGATCTGACGACCGGGGAGGTCTGATGATTGGAGGTCACGGGGTGACATCTCCTTTTGTGTGAGTTGAGTAACTTTTGGGCCCTGAGTGACCGTTTTGAAATGTTTTGATCTAACGACCGGGGAGGTCTAATGATTGGAGGTCACGGGGTGACATCTCCTTTTGTGTGAGTTGAGTAACTTTTGGGTCATGAGTGACCGTTTTGAAAGGTTTTGATCTAACGACCGGGGAGGTCCGAGGATTTGGGGTTGCTGGGAGTGACCTCAGGCATATATATCAGGACTTCACGCCTTTGGCCGGGTTTGTGGATACGATCAGTTAGAGCTCTAGTATGTTGTCATGGTACATCATGGGGGTAGTGGGGAGCTATCTGATGCTCATGAGTACGTGTTTTTAAAAGGGAGTTTCGGGGATTCTTTCTTTTAAATGTCCTGAGAGGACTTGTGTATCATATTTAATTGTCAGAGTTTCAATTATTATGATTTTGTCACGGAGTGACTTGTGTTGATTTGAGAATTTATTTTTAAAAGGGAGTTTTGGGGATTCTTTCTTTTAAATGTCCTGGGAGGACTTGTGTATCATATTTAATTTTCAGAGTTTCAATTATTATGATTTTGTCACGAGGTGACTTTTGTTGATTTGGGAATGTGTTTTAAAAGGGAGTTTCGGGGATTCTTTCTTTTAAATGTCCTGGGAGGACTTGTGTATCATATTTAATTGTTAGAGTTTCAATTTATATGATTTGGTCACCGTGTGACATTTATTGTGATTTTTTGGAATTGCATATTGAATTGTCAGAGTTTCAATTAATATGACTTTGTCACGGGGTGACTTGTATTTGTTTCTTTTGGGAAAAGAATGTGCTGTTTTGGGAAAACAGGGTGTGTGTCCCTTTTTACGAGTTGATGGGTTTCCTCGTTGGGCGAGTTGTGCATGTGTGGTTTTGAGTTACTCATACGGGCTTGCAAAAGCTTACCAGGTTTGTTGTGTGGCAACCCGGTACATCATTCAAACTGTGTAGGGGTTAATCCTGCAGGTCAGGGTAATCGTGGCTGAAGCTGAGGTAGCGTGCTTGCAGCTTTACGGTAGGAAGCCAATTTTGTGACTTTACCGTTATTAAGACTTCCGTTGTAGTGAGCTCTGAGGAGCATTTACGTTTTATTTTGTTGTCGACAATTTAATTCGTAAGCTTGTGTAATATATAACTCTGTGGAGGGTGAGTGTATATTAATTTTGAGGTTCAGGGCATCAGTATGTACTTGGTTTAAAGGGAAAAAGTTTCCAGGTATTTTGTATTGATGGATGAATGTTCACGCATATGTAATTATGGGATTATATATTGATTTTCTTGTGTGTAAAATCAGGGGCGTGACACCCTTGACCTGACTTCTGAATCAAACGTCGTGGACGAGGAGAGCACTAACCTCGTCGCAAGGTTCTTTTCTCTGCCTTTTGGAAAAGGACTTTTGCCTTACCGGTAAGGACTTTGGTTGTGATCTCTTGCGTTCACCGAATCGATACTTAGTGTTGTAGACTAAGCAGAGCAATCACTGGGAAGTTGGCAGAAAGCACAGGGTTTGCTAAAGCATATCTTTAGCTTCGCTGGGTTGTGAGGGCGTTACCCTTGCTTCGCTAGTTTGCAACTAGGTTGCAGGTAGGTTTGCTCTGGAGAGGCTTTGATAATCTGTTTGATTGATTGAAGATTTGTGTCCTTTGTTGTATCATCTTTAGCCTCTATATATAGGCTATTGCAGACTTTCCTTCCTAATAGGAATGAAATACTGTATTTTAGGCCACAGTTATTGGCCTTTGAATCAAATCAAAACTCTTAATAGTTTTGATAACTATCGTATAGATTAACTTTGTCGTAGCGATCTTCTAGGCAAGGTTAATTACCTTTTAGAGTCCCGAACGTAAACTTCTTGGATGAGAACAGTAGGATATGCACGTATATATATGTTCATATATATATCTTCGCGAGCAAAACTTAATTGCATAGCACCATGACTCCTTGCATCTTATTGGCAGCAAATAGTTGGTGGGCCATCCTCCCTTAATTGTGCAATATGAGAGTAGCCTTGATTCTTGCATGGCTCATGTACGTCCATGATACTTTTCTTGATTGGTCCACCCTGCATGAGTCATACATATATCTATATACACACACAATTAAGGTTGATAGCTTCCTTAATTGAACCATCTGCCATGCACGTATATATATGTGAATATGTTAGCCACGTATTGGCCTTTTTCATGCAACAAAAGAGATTCACCTTCCTTAATTGAACCATGCATGAGCCACCATACATATATATTCCTCTTTGGCCACCATCAAGCATGATTGCATGTTTCCTCAAACTGCTCCACGCCCACTATGGCTATGTGGGACCCCTTGATTTCTTGCTTAATTAACCCATGCATGGGCAATTGTATAACCTATTCCTTGCATGGCAATGCAAACCATTCGCATAAGCCTTCCCTCGCGAATGTATTAATTGTACGGGAATACATGAAGATTCGCATGGCTCTCTCTCTTGCACAATACTTGATAATCAAGCAAATCAGTCACCACTAATTATCAAAGATTTGATAATACTACACAATCAAGGAATATCCAGATTTGCCAAAATTGCTTGGCCTCCAAGTAGGCTTTATTTAGCCTCTAAACAATATATTCCGAACTTGTCGGAAATATAAACTTGGGCCACAGATATTTGCCCGATTTCTTTCGAGTCTCCTCGTCAGGAAAAAATGTAATTTTGGGTTCAAAAATTTAGCAGTAGCTATGGTGACACTCTGTTCATGTTAGTGTGAAGCAGACTAGCATTCAACCGGTGTTTTCTGTTGTAACTCCATAGAAGACTGTACAGTTTGTACTAGCACGATCAAGTAGGTTCATCTTCCCTTTTATTTTCTGATTTTTCTTAGTAGACTTCTAGTCCAAAATAATAGGGAAACACTGAGATAATTATGCTATTATATGCTAAACTGACGATCATATTATCTTTGAGGAATTCTGTTTAATTAACATGCATGCCAAGATAACTAATAAAATTAGTCAGGGAACCTCTGAGTCTAAGAACCTCTGTTTCTACTCTTGTTTAGCCCAAAGGTTGGCTGTGTTTACAGTTTTAAACTCTTGTCCATGTTCAAGACTCAATCTTTAATAGATATTTTGGCATACATCTAGTTAGGACAGACCTCCTGAAATTTGTATCAGAGCCCTAGTTTAGCTTTATAATGTTGGAATTTTAGATATAATATTTCAAAATACAATATCATTTATTGAGTTTAATCATAGCCAATTATTGGTGCTTTGTTTTCCAATAAAACCTTCATTGCATAAGTTGGTATATCCTCTATTTTCACTACATCCGTTACAATTGTGAGACATGTTAATTGCTTCTTTATCCATTGCTGACCAATGTTTTTTATATAAGTTACAAAAGCCAACATTATGAATATTGATGATCATTATCGTACCTTAATTACTAGTCTTCTTTGCTGAGTCATATATATACCTCATTTCCTTCCTATTGTGCATGTATGTGTATGATCATCATACATTCTCCTCAAGAGTTCTTTCTCATATTCTAGTCAATTTTATGCCCTCAATATTCCTTCTTTCCTATGCCAAAGGAAATATCAAGCTGTTCTAGGATCCAAGTATTGCGAGTGTACGCTTACAAGGATTAACGGTTGTTGTACCCTGGAGGGTAGGGCAACACTAACCTGCTACACCGAGACATTGTCTCTGAAGGGCGAAATCTACTCTTAAGGGCAATGTTTACACGCTTCAACCTTAAACTCTTTTCAAATGATGTGTTCCTTGGAAGCCTACAAATTCAAGTGATAAGTCTTATAATTCTTGTTATTTTAATTTATATGACAATAAAATAATGATATTTATTTATTATTAAATTATATTGTATTTATGTGATTTTGTAGGAGAATCAAAATATGGTGACAGAAGTAGCATCCATCAACCAAATTTCCAACAATCTTAAGAGTAGAATATGTTGGTGGATGTTTCCTTGTGGAATGCTTAAGACATGAAGATAAGTCTTTTATTCTTTGAATGAACATAATTCTATCTTGTTAAACATATTACTTTTCAGCTCCGAGAAATGAAAAGAACTGCTGAATTTTCCTTTGAGAATGGAGGATCACGTACTATATCTTGAATTATATTATGAATTAGTTGTTCTTTTTGCAATAGGAACTGTTTGATTTGGAATTTTATGTGATTAGTTGGCTTTTTATTTATTGAACTTTAATCATGCATTAAGTTTCGTTATATAAAAAAAAAAAAAAGATTCTGCTATAGATTTTGAGTTGATGTTGGTGTTAGGTTATAACTTGGAAAACTAAATAGTTCTACATTGAATGTTGATCCTATAATGTGCATTTTTCGGTTAGTAATGCATGGTGTAATGATGTTTTGAGTTGTGTGCTACCATTAATTTTAGTTTTATTTGCATTCACTTCATTGTTCAAAGGAATTATATTTGTAACTTAAAAATTAACTAACCGTTTCACACATTTAGTTTTCTATATTAATTTTTGTGTTTAATATCGTTTTACCATTTTCGTCCTATTTATTTTGCATCATTGCTATTAACCTTGTGGTTTAGCAAGAGTTTTTAAATTCTCTTTGTTATATGATTTGAACCATAATTATTTTTTATGCATTAAATATTTTTTACCGTTATGACTCGAAAAGTTGTTCCTTTGTTGTTGCCTTCAGAATATAAGGAAGCAAAAAATAATAATAATTTGAAATGTTGCCTTCGGATTATTGTTCCTTCGGAAATAATAAAGTTGTTGCCTCTCAATACTTCCATTGCCTGAAAAATAAATGTGTTATCATGAATAATGCATTGAGAAATTATTTTATCAATTTCACATTGACGGTTGCCTATGGCAATTTGATGCCTCGGAATATTAATGTCCCTACGGTTGATGTCCTCGAAAAGAAAAGAAAAATGTTGCCTTAAAGTTTGGTTACAAATAATAAAAGTTGCCACATTTGCATCTTGAATGATGAATCAGACCCTATCCTATAGATTAGATATAACGGTTGCCTCAATATTTAAACAGTAATGAACATGGTTGCCTTGAGAATTTGGTCACGGGGAAAATACTTGTCTGATTCTATATTATTGGTGCTTCGGATATAATGCAGAGACAATAAGTCTCTAAACATGGTTCCCTAGCCATATTTACTCAGATGATTAGCCCATATGCTACCTTAAGGTTTTAGGTTGCCTTTCGAATTTTCGTTGCCTTTCGGTCAATGTTGCTTCAAAACAAATAAATATATGTGGTTTTTATTCATTGACACCTCGATATTGTCCCTTATGTTGATGCCTTGAAAAACTATCTCATTGAATGTTGTCTTCGGTTTATGCTTTGAGAAAATGGACATTCGATGTACCTCCATGATCAAATTTAATTTTGATCAAGAATAAAGAGACATTTGATGGCTCCAAATGTGGGGGTGACTAAAGTACCCAAGTCACGAAATCGGATACATAATAATGCTTATTAAATTCTCTAAGTCCTTGATCAGTGAAGATTCGTTGCATAAATATATATGGCTTGATATTATCTTGCCTATATATATATGAGCCTGAGGCTAATTCAAACAGACTCTAAAATGTGAGGGTCAGAAAAAGAAAAAAAAACAAGAAAAAATAGGCTCTTATATTTAAATGAGATTGGATACAAAAAATCCAATAAAGATTATTTATTGTTGAGATTATTCAATAAGCTTTGTAGGTTAGAGTTGATTTTGGCCAATACTCTGACAAAACACTAGGCTAAAGGCCAAAGCTAGTGGTTAATACATCAAGAGGGATGAGATTATGCCTATAACAAAGGTCAAGAGTGACGGTAACCCAACCTATGTGAATGGCGATCCTAGAAAGTAGTCATTCAAAATTTCAAAAGGGGTTGATATCTAGATCATGATCAACCCACCTCTTGGAATTAATATTCAAATTCAAATATATGCAAGGTGAGAAGTATGGTGGCTTAGAATTCATCCACGTTGCAAAGATAAGGAGATAGGAAGCTATCTAGCTCAACTTCGAGATAGACGGTTGCTCAAGATTGGAGATTTAAAATTTGAACTATTTAAAATTCAAAGTTGAAGATATAGCTTATCCAGCTGATCTTGAGTGCCTATATATAGAGTGCCTTCAGATACAACGAAAGGGGGCAACAGAAGCAATAAAAGGAGAAAGAAAAAAATGTAGAGAGCAGAAAAGCTATAGAGCAGCTAGCAGAGAGAAACGAAGCAATCTAACCGAAGCTGAAGCAATGCAGTCCTTCCTTCAAGCTTTCTAAGAGAAGCTGTTCACGGAAAACCAACATTGTAGGAGCAAAAGCTTCAAGCAAATCATAGGTATATGATCTTGGCTATCACTTGAAATTATTGATCTTTTCTTTCATGGTGTAGACAAAAGAAAGGACGTGTTCCTTCTATGCTCTGCTCTCTCCAGCAATGAAGTCGTTTGTTACTTTTGTCTTCATAAATCTCTGCCAATGATCAACAACTTTTGGGCAAGACACGAGGTTTACATCAAGCCCTCATTCATAGCTGCAATGTCATTTTCACGCTCGCTTTGTTTTTCGATGTATATATGACGGTGCGTCCTGCATATAGGCGGCGAAAGCAAAGTATATGCCTATTGAAGGGGCCACGTGATCAACAGCTTTAGGGCAAGACACGAAGTCGACATCAAGCTCTCATTCACAGCCGCAGTGTCATTCCATGCTCACTTTGTTTTTGATGTCTTTATGGCGGTGCGTCCTGCGTATAGGCGGTGAAAGCAAAGTGAATTAAAGCATGGTGGACAGTGCCACTCCCTCAAGCACATGAGCATCCATTGCACGACGACCACATAAATGCCCAGCTTGTACGGAGGATTGAACATATCTATTCAATCCTAACAAAATACATGTCAAAGCCTCAAAATTATGGGACTACCTCTGTGAAGCATGGCTCGCATAGCGTTTGCAAAAAGCAAGTTAGAATAGTGCTCGCTTCATGATATTCTCTATACACCGAGGCTATATAACAACAAAGAAATAAATAACAATTGGAAAGCAAGAAGACCAACCATGAATCTTTCTTGGCTTTTCTACTCTTTGTTCAAACGGTGGGGATGAGCATAATCAATTTAATGGCAACAAGTCACTTGTTGAGAAGCCACACTTACATTCAGCGTCATCATCCACTTGCACACCAAAAACAAAAACTGCAATCATGCATTACTTTAATTAAAGGAGCTGGAGTGGCCTATTGCTTTAATGCTCAAGCGGTTGAATCTCTCGAAGACTCTTGAAGTCATGGTGCAGCAAAGCAAATCAATCAAATGGGTGAACAAATTGGCTACTTAATTATCAATACTATGTCGGTTTCATTAACCAAGTCAAGCTACTGTAGTCACCAAAATGGGAGGCGAAATATAAAAAAAGTGAAGGTGTCTCCTTTTGAGCCAAGTTTAACTGATAAGGTGTTACAAGGCAACTAAGCATAAGTTATCATATAATTTGAAAATCTCAAGTCAAAACTTTGTGACTAATTGGCATTTACAAATTTGGAAGCAAACCCGGCTCGTCAATTAAAAGAATCTGGCCCATTTCAAGTTAAGTTGGGGCCCCAATTCAAATTGTCATCTCGATGGTGTCCAAATCAAATACCCATTGCAAGCTTCGGAGCCCACGATGCCAAACAGTTCATCAAAACTGGGGTGTCCACCAAAATGTTCAACTGATAGATCCACCAAAAATATCTATTAGTTACTCGGTACAAAACCGAAAAATTCATATTTGAACGAACTACAATGGTTTGATCCCTTCAAAGGGTATGTAGGCAGTCTAGCGACCTGTTAGATGCAACCGCAACTCCAAACAGAATCCCTGACTCCACCAGTCAAATTCAGCCAGTCCCAAATGAACCACTGACTCCAGTCAAATTCTCTCAATACTAGAAAAATCAAGTTCATTCCCCAATCACACAAATAAAGTCCAAACCAAATTCAAGGGCTTTAAACCCTCTCCTAAACACAAAATCGAATCCCTGGTCCGCTTCAACTAAATTCATCTCAAACACTATTCTCATTCCAAAATCAAGCCCTCTAATGAGTCATCCACTCATTGGAACTCTTGAACTACGAGTGGCTTGATCCCTCTCCAAGGGTACGTAGGCAACCCATTCAAATATCCGGGTGCAGACGTAAAAACAAACAAACAAACACACATCCCATTAATTGGTATCTTCATAAATGGAATCAAAGGGTGCTTCCATGTAACAAGGGATCGTAATTTAGAGACACATTTTGTCTTGAATGGGTCGAACCCAAAATAATAAAAACTCTATTAACTAAATGAATACGAGTGAAATTATATTGGGTGACATTTCCGCTCACTGTGTGTAATTTTTACTCAACAGATGCATATATAGTGCTTTAACTGGAACGTATATGGATGAACTTTGTTCTTAATAAGTACCATAGTCCTTACACATAGGTGGTGTGTTCGATTCTAGTACACACTTGATGGACTTACCTATATGAGTGTGGTAGTGGGGCCGCTTCCTATGAAACTTGGGCAAGTCTTCTAAAGCACTCATGAATATTCAGGTAGGGGTGCATGGCCTATTCGTGCCCACCCACAGAACAAGCTTGATAGAGATTCAATATGGATAGTAGCTCTCTGATTCACATCAAGAAATTCTGGTTCATAGAAAATTTTATTTTCACCAAGTTTCTGTGAGTCATGGCTAACTTATCCTATGGCTAGTTCATAGTCCAAAAGACACTAGTTTAAATGCATTGAATTCTCACTTTCTTTTGGCACATCCATTTTTCAGTTTCATCTGGTATATTTTCATTTTCACTTTGATGCGTCCTGTTATTCTTATGTCGGTAAACTTTCATATATTTTGAAATATGTGGGGGATTTTTGGAATTTTAGATATAATATTTCAAAATACAATATTATTTATTGAGTTTAATCATAGCCAATTATTTGGTGCCTTGTTTTCCAATAAAACCTTCATTGCATAAGTTGGTATATCCTTTATTTTCACTACATCCGTTACAATTGTGAGGCATGTTAATTGCTTCTTTATCCATTGTTAACCAGTAAGTTTTTTCATATCAGTTACAAAAGCCAACATTATGAATATTTATGATCATTATCGTACCTTAATTACTAGTCTTCTTTGCTGAATCATATATATACCCTCATTTCCTTCCTATTATGCATGTATGTGTATGATCACCATACATTCTCCTCAAGAGTTCTTTTCTCATATTCTAGTCAATTTTATGCCCTCAATATTCCTTCTTTCCTATGCCAAAGTAAATTATCAAGCTGTTCTAGGATCCAAGTATTGTGAGTGTATGCTTACAAGGATTAACGGTTGTTGTACCCTGGAGGGTAGGGCGCCACTAACCTACTACACCGAGACATTGTCTCCGAGGGGTGAAATTTACTCTTAAGAGCAATGTTTACACGCCTCAACCTTAAACTCTTTTCGAATGATGTGTTTCTTGGAAGCCTACAAATTCAAGAGATAAGTCTTATAATTCTTGTTATTTTAATCTATATGACAATAAAATAATGATATTTATTTATTATTAAATTATATTGTATTTATGTGATTTTGTAGGAGAATCAAAATATGGTGACGGAAGTAGCATCCATCAACCAAATTTCCAACATATAATAGTATAGTTACATCAGTAAAGTACCTTGAGGACAGAAGTCATAAACACATCTAGTAAGAAAATAATAAAAAATTGAACCTGTGATTAAAAATCAGTACAGTCCGACCTTGTATTGGGAGGTAATAGGTGACTATTGGGGGCCAATAGACGATTTTGTTATCTTCAAATATGATCTATTGTTATATATATTTAAATTTGTTGTTGTTTTATGAATATATGATCTGTTTGTTACATATCTTTAAATCTGTTGTTGTTTTATGATAGATTATCTTAACTTAGAGATTACAGAGCATCAAAAACGAAAGGTCACTCTAGATCAGGATACTTTAGTTTGTTATTTTCCACAGAAAAATAATAAGCGTATTTTACATAGTGAAGAACATCCACTAATTAATAGTGTCATAGACCTTATAATTAGTCAATCAGAAAGTATTAAATTAGAACATAGTAAGCGTAGTCACAACTTACAGCAAGTATTAGATTATTTTCAGAAAAATTCTCTACAAATAATTATACAAAATTTAAGTTTTATACAATCACAACTAGAAGGTAATAATAAAAATATACAAAGGTTTCCTAGTAGAATAGAAATAAAAGAGCTTATAGACATTATTGACAGTAAGCCGAAGAAAGTAGAATTGCAATCCTTAGAAATTGTAGAATAGCTAAAAATACAAGTACAGAAAATAAAATTAGTACAAGAAGAGTTAACAGAGCAAGTAGAAAAATTGCATAGTAAAATAGATAGATTATTAGTTTAATGAATGATTCTAGAAATAATAATAATTACATCAAAGCATTAAAGGAAGTTAGCCAATTAGAAAAAGAACCAATTGTTTAAGGATATCTCTATTTGTGTTTGGCCCAAACTCTAGGTTACTTGACCTAGTGGTAATAGGTTACTTGACTTAGTGGTAATAGGTTACTTGACTTAGTGGTAATAGGTTACTTGACCTAGTGGTAATAGGGTTTAATTAGAAGAATCTAGAGATTATCTTTCCTTGTATGATTCAGACTCTATGCATTGTAATCCTCTATATAATGAGGCCCCTATTATCAATGAGAATACACATCGAATTTCTCTCAGTTTCTGATTCCCTAAAACACGTTATCAGCACGAAGCACTAACCCTGAAACCTAATATTCGTAGCCTTCAAACCATAGAAACCTCCGCAGCCCACCTTGAAGCTCTCACCTCCAGAAGCCAAGAACCGGCCGGCAAAAACCCGAACCGGCCCCCGGAAATACCGATATCCTCTCTGCCGGGTTCGAAGCCTTCCTCCCTGCCTACTGCTACCAAACTCCACCAGCAGCTGAAGCCGGACCCCAGATCACCGGAGCAGAAAAATCACCACCGGAACCGGCCTAGAACCACACGAACCGGTTTTCTGAAGTAACTGAACCACCGAACCGCCACCTGCATCCTCTGCCTCTGCTTCAGTCAACCAAGCCCACAAGTCAACCCTAGGCCCAGAACTCAGCCCAAGGCCCAGAAGCAGGCCCATTGACGTCAGCGTCCAGTTAACCCTCTGACGTTAGCATCCAGTCAGAAGCCTATGTCAGCGTCAGAGAGCCACGTCAGCACATGCGGTCAACGCTGGTCAACACTCCAGTCAACCTTTTTCGGGCCACTTTCCGGCAACTTTTTCCGACGACTTTTCCGGCCATCTACAGTAATGTTTCCGGTCAAGAATTTCCGACCACTTTTTAAGGTAAATCTTTTCTAAAAGTTCCCGTTTTTGAAGTTTTTTTTTCAATTTCTTCTTCTTTTCTCGGGGACTTCCAACATCCCTTCTTCTACCCCCCTTTCTTCTTCATAGGGGAGACCAAAAGCCGAACTGTGGGGGTTCGTGCTCACTCCAAGCTTGGAGCTTGTAGAGTCCTCCAAACTTAGAGTTTGTTGAGAAGAAAACGATCGACCACATACATCGTTGTTTCGATCTAATCCAAAACCCCTCTTGGAATCGGATTTTTCTTGGAAGCGACTACGCTCAGAAAATCCCTAATTTCTTGGAAGCGACTACGCTCAGAAATTTAATAGTTTTTCGTGGTAGCCTTTTTCGCTCCGAAACTAACCCTAATCTTGTGTTGTTTTTCAGGATGAGTTACCTGAACAAGTTGAACTTTGTTCCACTAGAGACAACTGGCGCAGGATACCATAGGTGGGTCCGAGATGTGCGCCAACATCTTAAGGCTGATGGACTTCTGGAAGCCATCCAAGAGCCTAGTCAGAACGTGCTCTCCATTGAGCAAGCTACTGCTTTTGAAGCAAATCAAGCTAAAGCCATCATTCTCATGACAAGGCACATGAATGACGCGCTCCAAAGTGAATACCTCAATGAGGAAGACCCAAGAAAGCTATGGGTAGAACTTGAGCAGCGATTTGGCAACGTTCGTGACTCCCTGCTTCCTGATTTAGAAGTGCGATGGCATAGCCTCCGCTTTTGTGATTTCAAGTCTGTGCTTGATTATAACTCGGAAGCTCTTCGTATCAAGTCTCTGATGGAGTTTTGTGGCCAAGCCATAACTGATACGATGTTGATCGAGAAGACTCTCTCTACCTTCCCCGTCTCTGCCCTGATGATTTCAAAGAATTATCGGATTGATGTGAAAGCAGGACGTATCACAAGATTTCATGAGCTTATTGGCGCCATGAACGTAGCTGAAAAGCACGACAACATACTTGTGAAGAACTATAACACTAGACCCGTGGGAACCAAGTCTATTCCGGAGTCTAACTATAGTCGCGCCTCCAAGGGAGGACGCAAGGAGCGAAACCCTAAGAGTAGGGACAATTCTGGACGTTCTGGTCCATATTCTCGCCCTAAAGAGGAAGGAAATCGCCAAGAGAGGCGTGCACGGAACCGTGGAGGTCAACGTGTGAAGAGAGAGAGAGGCGGAGCCTCCGGCTATGGTGGTGACGCCACCAAGAGTAATAGTCGTCCAAATCATGCACCAAAAGCATCTCGATCAAGGGAGCCTGACCATAAAGATGTTTGTCTTCGATGTGGATCAAGTGGACATTGGGCAAAGAAGTGTACTGCATCCCAGAAATGTTGCAAACGCATACAAGATGTATCGTGAAGCAAGGGAGGCAAATTACATGGAACAAGAAGATCAAGATGGCGATCTCGATCTAAGGGTGGAAGACTACAAGGATCAAGACCCAGAAACTGGCGATTTTGATTAAGTCTTTTTATTTTCCAAGAGATGTAGGCAATTGCCATATTACTTTTGTAGTAGATGCCAATGATATTAGTCTTTCTTCAAAGTAGGCGTACTCAATGTAAGTGTGATGTCTAGGAAGGTTTTGAGATAAGTGGTACTTAAGCGAGCTTTGCTCCACCGACATCTCTCTACTCACCTGGTCACATTTACATTGGAATTACCGAAAGGAGTTAGACGACTACCATTGTTTTGCATTAACTAGTTTATTGGATTAGATTTTCTTTGGTTAAAGAAACGATGATGTAATTCCGTTTGGCTTATTAATAAAAGTTGAGTTCTTTTCTTTATGACTCCTTTTTTAATTACGAGCTTTTCTTTTAGGAATGGATGAACTTCAATGTCTTGCGGATAGTGCGACTACGCACACCATTCTACGACATAGGCAATTATTCTTAGAGATGTTGCCTACATATTCCTCTGTGACTACGATGGCTGGGCCATCAAGTTTAGTTCAAGGACATGGAATGGCCCAATTCCTTTTGCCCAATGGCACCTTGATTAAAGTCACTGAAGCTCTCTACGCTCCTAAGGCAAATCGAACCTTATTGAGCTTTTAAAGATATAAGAGCCAACGGATTCCATGCGGAAACGCATAGTGAGAACGGAATAGAATTCCTTTGCATTACCTCTAATGATTGCGGATGAAAGCGCATCTTAGAGAAGCTTATGTGTCAATCTAGTGGACTTTATGTCACTACAATTCGACCAATTGAATCCAATAATGTCATAAGAGAAGATCTCTTGGATTCAGACACATATTGGCTTTGGCATGACCGACTAGGACATCCTGGTCGTGATATGATGCTCCGTATACTTAAGACTTCACACGGGCATCCTTTCTTCAGAGTGAGAAGAAGCAAGAATCAAAAATTGATTCCAGGACTTAGCAAGACCGCAAAAATTGCAGCTTCTGGCGCTGCTGCTGTCTTGGGCCTCTGAAAGGCCGCCCCTGTCCCTAGTGATGACGCCATAAATGGCGCCAACCATGAGCATGACGCCATGGTTGCTCCTCCTAGTGGCCATGACGCCACACAAACCAATTTCCATGGCTCTAACGCCATAATGGGAGATGTAGTCACACACTTTGCTTCTAATAGCGCTACAGACGCTCAGGCCCAACCAAAATCCTCATTGGTTGCTTCTAAGGCCCCTCGCTCATTTTGCAAAGCCTGTTCCTTCGGGAAATTAGGACCGAGACCGTCCTATGCAAAGGATCCTAAAATACTCATTCCGTTCTTACAGAGAATCCAAGGAGATATCTGTGGACCAATTCAACCATCATGCGGACCTTTTAAATACTTTATGGTATTGGTTGATGCGTCGACACGCTGGTCACATGTCGCGATGTTGTCCACTCGAAATGCTGCTTATGCTAAACTCCTCGCCCAGATTATCCGTCTACGGGCTCACTACCCTGACCATCCTATTAAGTCCATTCGACTTGATAATGCTGGGGAGTTTACATCGAAAACGTTCGATGACTATTGCATGTCACTGGGGATTGATGTAGAGCATCCAGTTCCCCATGTTCATACCCAAAATGGTCTCGCAGAAGCCGCTATCAAACGACTACAAATGATAGCGCGGACATTGGTTATGCGCACCAATCTCCCTGTTTCTGCTTGGGGATATGCAATATTGCATGCAACAACGCTGATTCGTCTACGACCCACTGCAACCCAATCTTACTTTGCGTTACAGCTAGTGACTGGGTATGAGCCTGATATCTCGATCTTACGTATTTTTGGGTGTGCCATTTATGTGCCTATTACGCCGCCACAGCGTAAAAAGATGGGTCCACAACGACGAATGGGCATTTATGTTGGATATGAATCTCCAACTATTGTCCGCTATCTTGAACCCTTGACAGACGATCTCTTTACTGTTAGATTTGCGGATTGTCACATTGATGAGATAGTCTTCCCATTGTTAGGGGGAAATAAGAACACAGATGTTCAACAGGAAAGATAGGAATTGTCGTGGTCTGTCCCCACTATGTCTCATCTCGATCCCCATACCGCACAGTCCGAACTTGAAGTGCGACGAATAATCAAGCTCCAGAACGTAGCAGATACTCTGCCTGATGCGTTTTCTGAAGTTGCCAAAGTGACGAGATCACACATACCTGCTGCAAACGTGCCTGCAAGGATTGATGTTCCGAATACTGGACATCACACCACTCCTGTGACACCAGGAGATGGCGCCATTGCCCGCCATGGCAATGATGTGGCGTCTATGGCCGCAGGTCCAGCAAGGAAGCATGGTAGACCAATTGGTTCGAAGGATACTCGCCCTAGAAAGAAAGCGAATGAGGCACAAACAAATCCTTTGATCATCGATACTCAAAATCCGTCCCATGAGAATGTTCCGGATTACGGTTATGTCCAAGAGACATAATTGGGGGACGCCTCAATGTTAGAGCCTATCCCTGAGAACGTAGAGATCTCTGTAAACTACACTAGTGTACAAGGGACGTGGGAAAGAAGCTCCATCATCATTGATGATGTATTCGCGTATTCAGTGGCGCGTGAGATTATTGAGACCGATGACATCGAACCACGCTCCGTTGATGAATGCCAAGGTAGAGCTGATTGGCCAAAGTGGAAAGATGCGATCCAGGTAGAACTTGATTCTCTAGCGAAAAGAAAGGTATTCAGACAAGTTGTGCCAATACCGCCCAACACCAAACCAGTTGGTCATAAATGGGTATTCGTTAGAAAGCGTAATGAGAAAAACAAGATTGTAAGATACAAAGCTCGCCTGGTAGCCAAGGCTTCTCACAACGCCCTGGAATCGACTACGAAGAGACCTATTCTCCCGTAATGGATGTCATTACGTTCCGCTACCTTGTCAGTTTGGTAGTTTCCGAAAAACTGAACATGCAGCTTATGGATGTGGTTACTGCGTATCTATATGGGGATCTAGATATAGAGATATACATGAAGATTCCAGATGGAATTCAGTTACCCAAATCAAGTGGCTCTAAACCACGAAGCGCATTTGCTATAAGGTTGAAACACTCACTATATGGATTGAAACAATCCGGACGGAAGTGGTATAACCGTCTAAGTGACTACTTGATTAGAAAGGGATATGTCAACGATGAACTATGCCCATGTGTGTTCATAAAGAGGACAAGTTCCGGATTTGCAATAGTAGCGGTTTATGTCGATGACATGAATATAATTGGCACTCTTAAAGAGTTAAGAGAAACAACTGAACACTTGAAATCCGAGTTTGAGATGAAAGGTCTTGGGAAAATACGGTTTTGCCTCGGTTTGGAACTTGAGCACCGCAGAGATGGTATCCTGATTCATCAATTAGCTTATACCCAAAAGATGCTTAGGCGCTTCAACACTGACAAGATTAAGCCTTCAAGCACCCCAATGATCGTCCGTAGTCTTGAGCCAAAGAAGGATCCATTTCGTCCAAAAGATGATGACGAAGAAGTACTAGAGGCAGAAGTGCCCTACCTAAGTGAAAAGCACAATGCACAAGACCAGATATCTTTTTCGCTGTGGACTTGCTAGCTAGATATAGCTCAGCGCCAACACGACACCATTGGACTGGTGTTAAAGATATCTTTCGATACCTAAGTGGTACGATCGATATGGGTTTGTTCTATCCCTACAGAGAGAAGATGGATTCGGACCCATCAAGTACCAAGGACGCCACATATGGTGGACTGCGTTCCCTCTCCCCATCCCAAAGTGATATAAGTTTTTGGAAGGTTTTGCTGATGCTGGGTACCTCTCTGACCCACACAAAGGTCGTTCCCAAACTGGCTATGTTTTCACCATAGGAAAGACCGCGATATCTTGGAGGTCTACAAAGCAGACCTTAGTCGCTACCTCTTCAAATCATGCAGAGATTATTGCTCTTCACGAAGCAGTTAGTGAATGCGTATGGCTTCGATCCATAGTTACGCATGTTTGAAGCAATTGTGGTTTGAAGTCTACCACAGATGAGCCAACGAGCATTTATGAGGATAATGCTGCTTGCATTGAACAAATGAAGCAAGGCTACATCAAAGGCGACAACACCAAGCACATATCGCCTAAATTCTTCTACAATCAGCAACAACAGAAGCTCCTCAAGATCAAAGTGAACCAGGTTCGATCTGAGGACAATGCGGCAGACTTTTTTACTAAGTCATTGTCCAAATCCACGTTCGAGAAATATGTGGCAAGAATTGGCTTGCAGAAATTATCTAAACTCCCATGATCGTAGTCATCCGGGGGAGGCGTAGACATCAGGGGAGATGTCTACATGTTCACCTCAGAACGTGAAGGGTGTTGTTGTGCTCTTTTTCCCCTTCGACCGAGGTTTATTTTTGTCCCACTGGGTTTTTGTTACTCGGCAAGGTTTTTAATGAGGCATGAGAGAAGCACCGCGTTTGGACAACACAAGGAGGAGTGTTTAAGGATATTCTATTTGTGTTTAGCCCAAACTCTAGGTTACTTGACTAGTGGTAATAGGGTTTAATTAGAAGAATCTAGAGATTATCTTTCCTTGTATGATTCAGACTCTACGCATTGTATCCTCTATATAATGAGGTCCCTATTTCAATGAGAATACACAGCGAATTTCTCTCAGTTTCTGATTCCCTAAAACAAATCGCAGTTTTCATTGTCTTAACATCACTATTTGGATGAAATTTACAGAAATGATCTTCAATCAGGATCTGAAAACTGAACGGTTGAGATGCTGATATATATATTATATATATATTATATATATAAGTCGTTCTAAAAATGACCTTTTTATTTTAAGAATTTGAGGATTTTTATTATTTTACACCAGTATATTACTAATTCAATGATTTCAATAGTTGATTTTTTAGATTTCTATGCAACATTACGTCTACAAAAATCAACCAAATTCATAATCATTTGGTCATTCAAAATTGTGTACAATGTAGCTAGTTAGGTAAAATTAAAACGAATATTGTACCAATCAAATGATTAAACATTTAACAATTTGACTATTCTTAGTCCGATGTACGAACCTCTATATTAGTGTAGACTAATTTCATGTAATTATAGATAAATCCTCCTAGTGGTACCGTTGTGCATGCTGAAATTAACTAATATATCTATAACTTAGGTGGAAATATATATATATATATATTAATATTATGTAGTAGAATTCCTTAATTTTCTATTGCGAAGGAACCTGTATTGCATTAATTCCATACTAGCTCTTCACTGTTAAACTACACAAAGGGGTTAACACGATAACTAAGTTTACGGAGATTCTAGTTGGATCTCCAAATTTGCTATTTGGACCTCAGCTACTTAGTACACCTCCAATCTACTTTTTAGAATATTAGAAAAGCTAAATAGACCTCCTTATTTTTACCAAATGTCCTGGAACATCAGATAGTATCTTTGCGTTTACGTAGGATGTCCAGTGTTTGGGTTCTTCGCGTTTAGCGTAGGATGTCAAGGTTGGGTTGAGAGATGGAGGATGGCAGGCAACCCTAAGGAGGGCCTTGTGGTGAAGACGGCGACGCTAGGATTTCTGGGTATCGAGTTGTGCCGTGCTTGATTTTGTTCCCGGTTATGGCCGCTAATAAAACTCAGGGCTGGGTTGGCGACTCCTTTGATCGCTACAAGGAATACAAGTTTCCATCTATTCTCAATTTGGAATTTCGAATTTTAGCAATCGATTTCAATTAAGATTGGGTTCTTTTGAATACATGTTGGGTACCTTTTGAGCATCAAACTTTAAAACACGCTTGTAGTCCCACCACGCTCGCAACAAAACTTTATCTTTGGTCTCTTTTTTTTATTACAACAATTCCTGAATCAGACCTCTGAATGATAATCACTATATTGTTCTTTCTTCCAACAGCACGAACCACTCAATTAGTGCATCTTACTTTCAAAGACTGAAAAACATACACTAATTAATGGAATGATAATTATATTGGATGTCCATTAGGTAAGACTTAAGAGATTACACGTTGATTTTGGTGTAGCTAATGTCATAATCAACTTACAATGCTAATTTGAAAGTAGCGACAATTATAATTATAAGCATAACTGTGATCAAATGAGGAGAGAAGTAAAAAAAAAGAACAGAACAGTTACAATTGCTTCTAGTTTTGTTTTTGGTAGGGAATTCAAATGATTTATGGCCTTGTGTTTAAGCTGCAGAATGTGGAATTGTACATTCATCACAATCTCTTCTTACGTATTACCTGTGTTGGTGAGGAAGATTAGAATTGGCTGTTATATTCTCACAATGCATGTCTTTACATCAGTTGGTGATAGAATTAAAGCAGATGACAATGTTTTAGGATTTGCATCCGCTTAAGGACATTTATAGAGCAAATAGTAGTCAGAGTTTAACTAGCAGGATCAGCATTTAATGAGAACTAACATCATGTAGCATGGTGCTTTCTTGAATTATAATAGCCATGATCAGAAAGGGCTAAATTGGATGTTATTCCTTCTCAATAAACGTGGTAAGACGTGCAGCCAGCCAAGTGATCGTCTTAAGAAATAGAATGGCTGACCATAAAATGGTGTCTAATCACTGTACCCTAAATGAAAAATATGCTTGGCTTCTATCCTATATCCATCTATCTATAATCGATCATAAGCATCTATGACTTTAATGAAACAAGAAGTTATCTATCTATATCTACCAGAAGATGTACTATCTACAATTTGCAAGACAAGAAAGATAATAAACAATTGTTACCCCGCTTGGCGTGAATTGATCTGTATAATCTTCCCTGCTTTCCAATTCAACCCACTATATTGAGTAGATTCATTATCATCTTGATGTTGATCCTGCATACCATAAATCATAAATATATACTCATCTCCCCTCAGTTATTTATATAGGAGAAGGAAGAAGAAACTGAAATTCTTAGCCCAGCCATACTTATCCTGAGGCTCAGTCATGATAATTTGACTCTCCGCTACTGCATCTTCACTTTCTTCCATAGGGTTTACGTAGAATGTTTTTTCAGGGTTTTGAATTTGAATGTTATCTCATAGTTTAACGTTAAAGAAGATAGGCATTGATTTTAGGGTTCATTGATTTTAACGTGGAAGTAGAATTTTTTTTTTTATTTTTCTCTATTTTTTGTCCTTATTTGTCTTTTCATATGAGTTAACAAGTAAAAAAAACTAAAAAAATATGGAGGTCCAAAAGCAGATTGGAGGTCCAACTAGATTCTCCCATAAGTTTATTTTATTTTGCCTAACAACGTGAATTTGTTTAAGTTTTTTAGCTACCAATGAAAGATTGGTTATCATTCCTTTTACAAGGGGGGTCCGCTCCCTAGATTGACCACATATCTCGATCAATTGGCTGATAATTTATATTAGCCTGAAACCAAATTTATTTTCATACACAGAATAGGACAAATTAAAAAAGCTTTGAAGATCGATCAGTCACATTTTTCAGCACCTTGATCCCTTTCCAACGAGACTCCATGTAGTAAGACCATCCGGCTGAGAGTAGACGCCGCATTTAAAATAATGAAACTTTCCTCCGCGACCGGGAGCTTCTAATTTGAGAACTCCATCGATATAAACCTTCAAATGCGAGGCGTAGACATCGTGGATTACATTAACTCGGAACCATCTGTCATAGATGTAAGGATCCAGGACTACAGTCCTATAGTATGTAAGGGTACCATTTGAACCAACTCTAAGCATTAGAGTGGTTGCGTGAGGGCTTGCCCCAAACACTTGCATTATGGTCACATTGGCTGTTCCACATGGTACGTACCCGTATCCTTCGAATTGCCATACACCTGAAGAATAATCGTATCCCTGCAGACAAAGAGATAGTTAGAGATGGTGAAGTGTTACTATTTTATTACTCAAATAAAAGGAGGAGATACACTACTTAATCGAAAATGCCAGATAGCTAGGGAAACTAAGGATTCCAGCCACCTATATGCCTTTTGCCATTTCCGGAGATGAATAAACATGATTTCACATCTATACTACTTAAGGTGTTTACAATTTCAGATTGATTTTATGTTCGAAAAGTAATAAAGATATAAACGAAAGTGTTACAAACCTAGACATTAAGATTTTACTTACGCACCCTTATTCGGATCTCTGTTCGAGGATATGTGGGACTATTCGAGAGAGGGGCTTATCCTTGAAGTACACCCACATCTTGTGCACTCCATGTTTGAAACTGTATCGTTTACTTAGCGGCAAGTCATATGGCTTGTGGATATGATAGTTTGATGTGTTTAATGGGAGACTTATGAAGCCAAGGGTTGGATCTACAGGCCAGCTGCTTGACCATTGCGTTAGCAGAAGAATAAAAGC
Organism: Rosa chinensis; assembly: GCF_002994745.2. Taxonomy (NCBI): domain Eukaryota; kingdom Viridiplantae; phylum Streptophyta; class Magnoliopsida; order Rosales; family Rosaceae; genus Rosa; species Rosa chinensis. The sequence goes on along the minus strand of NC_037089.1, from coordinate 32,341,408 downwards.
TGTGCTTACTAAAGCAATGTGATTAAGGACACTCATATCTCTCTTGGTTGACAGTAGGTGGTCACTGGGGTGGAAGGTTGTTCTTTGAACTGTAGAAGAAGCTAGGTGCTTAATAGTGAAATCTTTGGACTCTTCTCTTTTAGTATTTCGTTGGGCAGTTGGGACTTGTCGAGTATACGTATCTGTTCACGGGTTCCTAATCTCTTGTCTGATAATAAATACAAAGATACAGAAACAACAAATGTTAAAAAGAATAAAACAAATTTACTAAAGTCTGACTTCATTTTCTACTTGATTTGAGCAACTGATAGCTTGTTATATACCAGGAAGAGAAACCAGAAACATGATCTAGACGGACAAGTAGCTGATTCTAAGCTTGATATATCTTTGTGAAGACGTGAATGAATTCAAGAAGTTTCTCAATTATCCAAGCGAATTTGGTTTAGGGTTTGTTAGCATGCGCTCTCATTTCAGATTATAATTAGTTAGTCATGTTCAGTGTTTTTTTTCATATTACTATTGTCAGCGCCGCGGTGGTTGTTTAGCTTTGAGCCTGCATGTAAGAGTGCTTAATGCTTACGGAAGAAGCGGTTTTGATCATAACCAATTTTCTAATAATTGCATAGAGAATTTAATATCGACCCACTTATATATTTACTTAGAAGCACTTCATGAAAACGTGAATGATACATGCTTTTTAGGACATACTACAAGTACGTGTTTGCACAGCACAATGACGGATAAGTTGGTAAGGCCAAGAACACTAATACACTAAATTAAAATGGACGTTGTTAGTTTTTTAGGGCCCGTTCAGTATCATTTTGCCATACTGTTTTTTGTTTTACGAATTCAAAAACTTATGTAATTTGCGTTCGGTGCATTATATTTGAAAAATAAGGAAAACGAATTAGGAAACAATTCAAGAACTATGAATAAATATGGGAAATGACTTTTTGACGTTTTCATTGTTTCCTGAAAACAACCTGTCCTGCAATTAGAGAAATTGATATATATTTTTTTACTTTTAAGCACATAGATCCACAAACTCTTCTCCTCTCTTTTAATTTTTCTCTCTTTCTTTCCCACAATTTCCATTGAGACTTATCCTCTCTTCTCATGATCTCATCTACTTTATCTGTTGTTTGAACTTTCTTCTTCCCCATCTTTTTCAATCAATTGAAACTTGCAGAATAATACAGTAGAGAAGAATGAAGGATTTAGAAAATCTCTCTTCACGTGTCAGATCTAATTTATACGGATGATTTAGGGTGAAAGTTTCGGTATTTTATGCTTCGATATAATTGGATTATCTCATGGGCAAGAGGAATTAACAACTAAGATTGAGACATTTGATTGGATTATCTTTTTGAACTAAAGATTCAAGAGCTTGCAACTTCATATGATATATTTTATAAATAAAATTGAGGGAAGTTCAATCTTCTTCACAATACTCTTTCTTTCTCATAACAACCAATAAAAGATTCATATTCAATACAAACAAAATAGTCAATCTTTCATAATTACTAAGGAAAAACTAAACTAAGTGCTATAGATATGTTTTTTTTTAAATGATAGATATGTTTTTAATATTTCAAGTTTTTAAATATTTGTACCGAACATGTATTCATATCTTCAAAACTTATAGTTTAATTCTCCGTTTTCCTTCTACAATCCAGCATTACAAAAATAGTTTCATAAAATGTTACAGGACACACCCTTAGAAGTGCTTCCGTATTACTAGCTCCACCATTGGAGTATGCGCATACATATACACAAAAGAAGGCCATGAGACAAATAAAAAGCATAGTTTTGAAGTAGTTATGTTAGTAATTTATGTACCCTTATTCGAATTTCGGTTCGAGCATGAGTCTGGCTCTCCGGGGAGTGGGGCTTGTCAGTGAAGTATACCCATAGCTTGTGCACTCCATCCACGAAGCTATAGCGCTCACTTAGTGGCAAGTCATATGGTCTCTGGATGTCCAAATTGGATGTGTTTAGTGGGAGTTCTAGGAAGCCAAGGGTTGGATCGTCCACAGGCCAGCTGCTGGACCATTGTGTTAGGACAAGAAAAAACGTTGTGCATGCCAAAGCAATGTGGTTTATATGGGCACCCATCTCGCTTCCTTAACTCGCACAATTGCAAATCATGTAGCAAGTACGAGCTACATATATATTTAAAAAGGAAATTTTAATTATAACTACACTAAAACTCAAACCAGATGAGGACAAAGGAAATGAATAGTGGAATGACGCTTATGCCCCCGCCTCTTCCTACTTTTTCCTGTTTTGCTATTCCTTTCTCTCTCGGCTAGGGCTGCACACGGATTGGGTTGGATCGGTTTTGACTCCAAACCATCTCTATGCCAAAGTGAGCAGTTTAGGCATTTTAGAAAATCGGTCATAAAAAAAAAAAAGCTCAATCCGACCCAATCCAATCCAATTACAGATGGTTTGGTTTGGTCGGTTAGGTGGTTTTCACCTACATAATATTAACATGCTTTTTATGAAAAATTCATAGTAAAAATTCAATCTCAATAATTGAAATTATGTTTTATTAGCTAATTAAAATCTAAAATATATAGTCCAAAACTAAAACCTAAATTAGATTCAAAGTGTTTCACTTATTTAACAACTTAGCCATCAATACTAGCTTAATATGATAGTATTAAATGTCAAATAATGAGAAATTGAGAGATTAGAGATGTGATATGAAAGGATAAGAAAAATTATAGCGATTATATACTAAGGTTTTAGGCCTTGAATTCAATATGATAGTATATCATGTTAGAATAAAGTTATAACTGGAGATTTAGAACTTACTTAGAATAAACCGGACAAATAAATATATATTTATTATGTGTGTGTATGTATATATAATATATATATATATATATATATAAATCTCTTATATTTCAAACATACCGGTCGGTTCGGGTTCCGCGGTTTAAGTACAAGAGAAACCAAACAAACCCAGTTCATAAATGGTTTGGATCGGTAGTGAACCAATTTTCAATTTTTAAAGTTAAAAAACCTTAACCAAACTATATTTATTGGTCGGTTTTGGCCGATTTGGCCGGTTTGTACCATGTTTTGCACACCCCTACTCTCGGCTATCGTCCAAAGATTTGCCTCTACTCACCCACTGCAAAAAAAAACCCCATCAAATTGGCTCCAATTTCTTATCTTCCATCAAAATCAAACTCCCTCTTCTCAAATTTTCTGGTGAATATGTGTGGCAGTGGTAAGAGAGGTTGATTTGGTCAAGTGAGTTTTCTAATTTCTGGAATTTTGTTTAGTGGGTAATTAAAGAGATTGAAATTTAAGTTGAGAGTATGAATGAGAGGATTGAAGAGGAGATTGGTTGAGGTTGGTTGGGTTTGCTTGCTGTGAGTTTCGGAATGCAAATGGTGTTTGGAAGAACGATTTTGATGGTTTGGTGCAGAGTAAATTTTCTGAAAATTTCATGTAGACCATTCATTTTCCAATTATTTCTTATAGGCCCAGGCCTCCAATGTGGACAAGGTTCTCAAAGACACCACATCATGTAGTGTTTTTAGACTTGATTTGATGGCATTCAAAGCAGTGGTACCTAGAGAATTTTGTAACTGAAACTCTTGCTTCTTTGTTGTTCATAATTCACTCTAGTAATATAAAATAAATTGACAAATAAAAAACAGCAACAGCTATAATTTGCTTGCTTGGGCAGCTTAAACAAATCAAGTTGATTGTTGACAAAGGCTTTCGAGTAAATTTCTCACTTGCTCCATAAAAAACCTCAGTTGGAGTGATGTAATAAATAATGAAAGAAAGCACCAGATTAGTGTTATAATTACCAAGCAACGTTTTGGTTTGTCTTGGGTTAAAATTTGTTTTGTATCTAATATTTATAAATGAGGATATTGACCATTTACATAATTTTAGGATAAAAATTGCCCACTTATCCAAACACTCTAACGGTGCGTTTGGATGAGAAAATTATAAAATCCGTAGGAATTTATAAATGATAGAATCTTTAACTTCATCAATCTAAAATTCCATTAATTGCAATTTCTATTGTTTGGTGGTATCTATTTAGGATTTGAAATGTGTAATAAATTAAGAAAGTGTAAAATAAATAAAAAATAAAATAGAAAAAGTCTTGTTTTGGAAATAAAAATTGAATATTGCAAAGGAATTCGTAAATGACACATATTTTGGTGGAAATTGAAGTGAGAAATTTAAATAATGAATTCCTTCATTTTTTTTCCCACAGAGAAATTTAAAATTTCCAATCTGATAATGTCAAACGAGGGAATTAGCTTTAGGAATTATGAAATCCTCACTTTCAATTAAATTCCATCATTTTTTTCCTCATCCAAACACATTCTAAGAGATTATTTCCCTAATACCTAATTAATTCTTTTTTTATTTATTTTTGGGACTTTTTTGCCTTCTCCTTCTTTCTCACTTAGAGGGACTGAGGGAGAAGTCATAGCCTCATAGGAGACATTGCCGGACTCCGGTGACCTTAATCAGGCGATCGTTCATCGGAATCCCGAATCCAAAGACCGGACTAATGATTGGATTCCGGCGTCTGAATTTATTGCCCCCTAATAATACTCAGTAACCATATTATTGCCCCCTAATAATCATATTATTGCCCCCAATAATCATATTATTGCATCCTAGTTATCATATTATTGCATCCCAGTTATCCTCAATAGTCAAATTACTGCTCCCAATAAACATATTATTGGGGCAATAAACATGCACCCATTCTTCCGGTGACTCGATTCCAAGCCCAGTCACGACTTTCCATTTTTTTCTTTCATTCTTCTGCCTACAGTTTACCCCAAAAAAAAAAAAAAAAAAAAAAAGCTTTGGGCACCAGTCAGAGAAGATCCTTCTCCTCCTTCAAACCTCCTGTCAACATTGGTTCGTTGAAAGAGATCAGATTGCCGGTGCTTCGGAGCTCCGCCTCACTTAGCCCAGACGAACTATGACCTGTAGCGCCGTCGTGAGCTCACCGAAGCCTCCGTCGTGGAGTAAGCTGCGGTCAGAGACGTCGGGTTCAAACGTTGGTTCGTCTTCCGAGATCAGATCGCCGGTGCTTCGGAGCTCCGCCTCGCTCAACCCAAACAAACGACGACTTGTAGCGCCGTCGCAAGCTCATCGGAGCCTCCTTCTTGGAGTGAGCTAGGGTCGGAGGAGTCGAGTTCGAAATCAGTCTCGGGGGTGGGGTAGAGAGAGAGCGAGATAGGTGTGCATCCGATCCAGAATTCGGCGTCGGATCTGCAGACATGGAGAGAGAGAGAGAGAGAGAGAGAGAGAGAGAGAGAGAGAGAGAGAGAGAGAATAGGTCGAAGAGGGAGGGGACAGAGAGAGAGAGAGAGAGTTAATTAATAGGGGTAATATTGTCAAACACCGTTGGATTGGGTAATGGGGTTAAAAAACTCTTAGTGAAGTAAGTGGGCAATTTTTAGGCTAGAATTGGGTAAGTGGTCACGGCCCTTATAAATGTCTATTAAACTAAATCATATCAATAAACCCACAGCATCGCGCATGCTTTATATCTAGTTTACTACTACTCTTTATTTTATTCCTAACCCTAACCTTCTCATTTTCACACTACAATTTACAGGTTTCTGAAACTGTAAAGCAAATTTAATTTATATTTTGTTATAGTGACTATAAATTTGACCCATGACTAACGGCACAACATTAATGAAATTATAAAGTAAAAATGAAAACCAACTTTTTTAATAATCTTAAAATCTTCTCCCGATGTTAAGGTCTAGAACATGCTTAGGCAACTCCATCGACCGCATCATGCTAGCAGAGAGGGCACTATTCCATTTTTGTGGCTTCCATAAAAATTGCACAAGATATGAACGTGATGTTATCAATTAATAATTAGATTAACAATTAAAGCCTTATGAAATTCTTAGGATTAAATATTGTTTACTCTCTATACTTATAGAGTTTCATCGTTTCAGTCTCTGATCTTCGAATTTCACCTAAAAGTCCCTAAACTCTCAATTTTCTCCCAATTGGTCCCTGCCGTCAAAATTTTCTGTTAAAGTTGCTAAAAATATCTATTATGCCCTCACTTACTTTTTAAAAAAATTTATTTTTACTCTCTCTTTTATTTCTTTTTTTCATTTCATCTCTTGAAGGTCTGTGGATTGGAACCATCCTAATGAGGAGATGAAAAGAAGGAGGCGAGAGAGCCGGAAGAAGAAGAGGTAAAAGAAAAAAAAATTAATAAAAAAGAGAGGAAGAGAAATATATATTTTTTTAAAGTAATTGAGGGTATAATAGACTTTTTAGGGGAAGATAACAGAATTTTTGACGGATGTTTGACGATAGGGACCAATTGGGAGGAAATTGAGAGTTCAGGGATTTTTTAGGTGAAATTCGAAGGTCAGAGACTGAAACGATGACACCCTATACATATAGGGAGTAAGCAGTATTTAACCCAAATTCTTATTAAAGTAAAGCTCTAATGAAAGATTTTAAAATAAGGACTACATGAGGACTTTTAAATATTCAATGGTTGGATGACTTATATAGTTATATGTTGAAAAAAAAAATTAATAAATTAAAATTAAAAATTCTTATCTAACCGTTGATTTAATAGTTCTCATACAGAGTCTCTATTTTAAAGTTAGCATTAGAGACACTCTCATCCTTATGGTATTGGATGAATAGGATATATGAAAAATGACTCATAAATTCATAATTAACACGAAGTAGTAGTAAAATGTAACGTGTTCCCTGTTTTGTACACTCCTGCTTCGGACCTTTTTTTTTTTTTTTTTTGAATAACTGCTTCAGACTTCTTTTCCAAAATGAAAAGTAGGAAAGTACTGTATAGCTCTGCAATGTCAAAATTTTAACGGGTTCTAAACTTCGAACCTTGATTGATCCTTGAATGAATAAAACAAAGATACAGAAACAAAGTTTTGAAAGATTAACTTAATAAAAGAAAAAAGAAAAAAAATGAAACGCCCACTGAATTTCGGACGCGCGTGATTTCTGCTGAAATAGGTGGAGTAAATTATACCAAGACATGACAACAAGGAGAGTGGCACTATAGGCTGATAGCGATAAATTAGATTTTTCTAATCCTAATGTGAAGGATGTACGGTCAAATTTTTCCTGTCAAGATTACCTGGCTATTGGTTTTTCTAATCCTAATCCCTAGATTAGGTTTATATTAACTGATCGATACCCATTAGTTAGCTAGTTAACTAATTAGTTCATGTCACTACCACACAATATATATTCAAGATTCTAGCACGTACAGACCAGTTCAAAACATAACAGCTGAGAATATGGTTTGCCCAGAAAAAGATAAGAACTAGCTAGACTGTTCGTCAGTAAACCCCGGCCGGCCAAAAGCCAAAAGAGTAGTTAGTAGGTAGGTGATACAGACATCTGTATAAAATGTATTCATCGTAACATCACCGGAAGAATATATCAAGCATAGAGGTACAACCACAAGTTTCCAGGACGGCAAAATTTTTTAATTATGGTCACCTCCCTCATAAACTTCCATCTCACTTGCCATAATTAAACATTTGCGATTTGTTTTAATGCCTAGGACTGTCTTAAAGCATGCATGTGAAGGTAGCAGATGAGGTTGAACCGAATGAAATATTCAGGAGGTGTTTGTTGTTATTTAGGGCATAATTAACAACCAACCCATAATATTTGGATAGTATCTAGTTACTTGACTGAGTTTGGACCCAACCATTTAGAAACTGGGCAAGAGAAATGCTACACGGAAGGAGCCCTTAAGTTTTCACTAATTATGGAGTTTTTGTTTTGGCTAGCTGATCTCTTGAATATTTAACCTAAGCATTAGGTCTAAATACTCGAAATCATGCGATTCAGTCATGGTCAGCTGATTGATTGTTGGGTCAGACGTCCATCGTTTTGGGTTAGGCGGACACTGCAGTCGTTCAACACACTACTAGCAAAACAACAATTACCCACATATTTTAATCTATCGGTAATAAGACTTTCTCACACGGATTTCAGTGTGTAATAGTTTTTACCCACGGTACACGCACAGATTGAGTTACTGTGTGGTTTGGAGGGAGGTAATGCTCATCTCACACGGATTATTTTGTCCGTGTGAATATTTGACGTGGGCCCCACTATAATTCCATAAATATAAATTACCGGAATGGAACGCAATTCCGTGTGAACAACTCTATTTCACACGGATTTATGTGCCAAATGTGTAAACTGTATTTCACACGGATTACTGTACGGGATACAACTCATACTGATTTCTGTGTCAAAACCTATAACTTTATTGACATGAATTTCCGTGTGAGATCCATATACCCTAACTCTCACTGATTTCTGTGTGTAAAAGTAACAGCATGTTAAAAAAAAAAATTCTGCTAATTAATTTGCAACCTAAGCATAATAATACTTTTATTTTTATACAATAAATATACTACAAATATTTAAAACAAAATGAACAAATCCACAACTCAATCGAAAATATTAAAACTTTACATTCATAGCAAGATATTCTTTACATTTCATACCAAAGTAAATTCTTATATTACAAAAAACAAGGCTGCTTTCTGGAATACATTGTTATTGAAGGTGGAATATCACTAAGACTAGATAAACAACTTGCGCTTTGCTGCGGGTGTTTTTAGTTTTTAGTTGTGCATCAAACATGGCCAACAACAACCCTACCTACATGATAATATTCTAGGAAATTTATCAACTGAGCCTACTCTGATCAATATACTCATTACATTTTAATACCTGGATTACACTTAAAACATTAATTGGGTTTTGCAGCCACAGAAAATCATAGTAGTATTCCCTGTAAATTTTAAAGACCAACCAGATGCCATTATCGCAACAACCTTCTTTCAGATTTGTGGTTGAAAAAGTGAACTACAGATTTTCCTATCAAGACTGCTAATTAGAATAAAACTTACTACATGATCATCAACAATGCAAGTACTACTAACTTTGTTGTCTGCCCAAGCTGCAACATTCCAAGTGAAATGTGAAAAGTTTGGATGAGAGCTTGACATAACCAAACTTTGTCTTCGATTAGCGGTATTCGACTGATGGCAACCAAGACAATGTCATAGAGTAACACCTCTTAGCTTGAGAGCAGAAACTGAATTGAAGCCTTCCTTGTAAAAGCATAAGTACATTTTCCTCGTATCCTGGAAAATCCAGATGCAAGGTGAAATTAAGGAGACAAAAATGAAATCTCAGAAAGCTAAATCATCAGAAAAACTTAGATGAATGTTATCAAAACCTTGCAGAATGAGGTATAAAAGCTATTATAGCATGACGTAGTTTTTATAAAAAAAAAAAATTATTTATATAGTATGTTAATATTATATTAGAAAATGAATTTTTTTTATTTATTTTAAATTAATTTTTTAACTTTAACTAATGCTGATGCACGCTCACGTGCTCTTTTTGTTTTGGGTTATTTTTTGTGGGATTATTTGAGGAGATGGACCAGCCTCCTAATTAACCTTGATAATTAATCACTATTAATATTTTATATAATATTTTTCTTTCCCAAATTCTTTTAACATCAATAATATAATTGGTTATAGTTAATGATTTCTATTTCATTATTACTTATAGATTTTCAAGTCTAATACAGAAACGATTAAAAAAATATCTTATTATATCAATAACATGTGTGTGTGTAACGTCAAGTAATGATTCTCAACTAATTCTTTTTGTGAAGAGTATTTTCTGCTATGAACATTGTGAAGACTCGTTTATGCAGTCGAATGGGTGACGAGTTTATGAACAATTGTTTGATTTCATATATTGAGAAAAATATTTGTACTAGTATAGATGATGAGACTATCATGCTACGATTTCAAAATATGAAATCTCATCGAGGATAATTACCATTGTAATAGATAGAAATTATATTTAAAAATTTTGTATATTTTTATATTATTATTTTTTTGTGCCCCAGTAAACTTCAATTTCTGGCTCCGCCACTGATTACAATACCATTTCACAGTTGAGACTTGAACAAAAAGTTTATTTAATGAAACCCAGCATTATTGGTAATTGAGCTAAGTTGTCCAGGAGAAACTGCAAAACGAATAAAAACATCGATACAGAAATTGGTTATAAAAACATATAAGTTGTGCAAAAATTGTAGCAGAAGCTCATAGGAATAGTGGACATACAATCGACCAAGAATAAGAAGGTACTTACTCACACATACTGAGAGAACTTAAAAATAACCTAGTAAGGTCTTTGTGTATATGCAGAAATCATGTCGGTGCCGGCTAACTTCCTGGGCGGTGGCAGAGGCGGAGGAAGAGACGCCGACATAGAGAAGAGGGAAGGATGGATTGGAGGGAGGCGATGCTTGACGCTGGAAGCGAACAATCTGAGTCGGCTATGCCAATGGAGTGGAGGGAGGCGGTGCTTGACAGTGGAAGTGAGCAGCGTCGGTGCGTCGATTGTTGTCGGAAGTCAAGGAGGCTGCTTTAAACTCGTTGGAGGTTGGTGAGGTCCGTGATGGTGGAGGTGAGTCACGGTGGTGACCGGAAGTGGGTGTCAGAGGAGAGAGAAAACAGATCTAGTTCCTTTGTCCTCCATTAAACCATAACAATTTGGAGATGAGAGAGAGGGAGAGCAATGGGCGGAGGAGCAGAGAGAGGGGGAGGTGGAGAAGAGGGTGGGGGAGGGGGCAGTGGGTGGAGGAGATGAGAGAGAGGGAGACACAGGAGAATTCGGAGGAGGCTTTTCAATTTACCCAATTTAAAGAGGGAGACAGAGGAGTATTTTGGTTAAGTGTTTTATTTGGTAATCTGGTTTTAAGCAGCATTGATGCACGGAAATCTGTGTGTTTAAAATATTTCACATAAAAATCCGTATGAAATACATTTACATTTATTACAGATATCAGTGTGAATTTACCTCGGTAACTCAATAGCTGTCACCTATTATCATTCAAATATTTACAACAGCAGTCACAGTAATTCGTGGGAGTATCCAAATATTGAGCTAGAATAAATTGATTGGCCCGCCCTTATTTTTTGAAACTAAATAATTAGTCATTAGCTTTTATTTTTATTGATAATAATTTTCTTTCAAGTTATTTTGCCACATAAATCCGTGTGAAATACATACACATTTGCAACTGATATCCGTGTGTATTTACCTCAGTACCCAATAACTGTCATGTTAATTGTCATTCGATTGTTTACACGGAATTTTGTCTCTGATAGAGTTTTTCACACTGAATTCTGGAGCTAATTGTTATTTTCACACAGATATCCCTGTTAACATTTCATACAGATATTCGTGTGTTATTCATTGCACACAGAAATCTGTACCAAAAACTTATTGTAACGGAAAACTGTCCCTCCATAATTCACATAAATAAAAAATTAACGATTTCTAAATAAATTAATTTATAATACGTACAGAAATCAGTGTGAATTGATATTCACACAGATAACCGTGTGAAAATGTTTTAATTTTTACACAGACATCTGTTACTATTGTTTATTCACACGGATTTCCGTGTTAACATTTCACACAGATATTCGTGTGTTACTCATTTCACACAGAAATCTGTACCAAAAACTTATTGTAACGGAAATCCGTCCCTCTATAATTCACATAACATAAAAAATTAACAATTTCTAAATAAACTTATTTATAATACTCACAGAAATCAGTATGAATTGATATTCACACAGATAACCGTGTGAAAATGTTTTAGTTTTTACAGAGACATCTGTTACTGTTGTTTATTCACACGGATTTCCGTTGATATTGTTATTGTATAAATTATTGTGGGCCCAATTATGCTCATTTCACACGGATTTATGTTAGTATTTATATTTTACACGGATATCTGTGGCTTTTAACTACAGTAAATCCGTGTGTGTTGTTATTTTGCTAGTAGTGACATAATCGAATATATGGGGGAGGTAGTGTGTAGCATGCATCTACCTATCGCTGGAACTGTATAAGATCAAGACTTGTTCATGGTGGTGTTGAATAAGTCTTCTGCATCGACGCGGAACGTATATAATTTGTTTGGTCGAGAATGACATTTTCCCAATAAAAGCCTTCAATAGTTCAACCAGTATAGGCACTAATTCTCAATGAGCAAGTCTGTAAAACAAAGAGGTTTTCCTATTAGGGTTTTTCCTCCTAATCAGTAGTACTAAGTTCTTAAAATATTCTACTACAGGTTCCTTTCATAGCTCTAGCACGATCAACACATGCTTCTCAATGCGTCGACATAATTAAACTTGATTCTTGATATATAGTTGATCTAACCAGGTGTGAAACTACATGGAAGGCTTTATGGGCTATAGCTCAGACAACATTTTGGCCCAAAAACCCCTAAGTATATGTCCCTTCAGCCCATAGTCCCATACCAGTCCAAAGAAAAAAAAAAATTTGTTGAAGACTTGAAGTCCAAAATCGCATACTCCCAGTCTCCCACAGGCCGCAGCGGGTCAGTTGAAGTGAAGGATTGAATACTCCCACAATCGCCGCCGGAAATCTCCATGAACCCACAATCCGATTTGGGGATCCCTATTTCACAGGTACAATTACTCTATCTTTCATCTTAATGGAGATTTAAATTTCAATTTCAGGAAATCCCATGAATCTACTCTAAATTTCTGGGTTTGTGGTTTACTGGTTTTGTAGGCAGACCTGCTTGTGCGTTTGGATGGAGGTCAGTGACTCAGTGGCTGACATGCAGGCTTACTGATGCATGCCTGCGTGAGATTGTTTGAATTGGAGTTGGCGAACGACGGAGCGAGTCGGAGTTACTGCTGTGAATCTGGATTTCTGGGTAAGTGGGTATTGAGTCTCTTACTCTGTTGACTTTTTTGATTCCAAAGACTTGCCGAATGCCGACTTGATTAGTTGATTTGTTTCTCTGTGACTCTGTGCTCTACTGCTCTTCATATATGCTCTATTAGTCTATTATTGCTTATTTGGTTAATTGGTTTCATGGTTTAATTGTTTACTTACTCTGTGACTTGCTGACTTGAATATAATGAATTAATGATGGTAATCATGGTATATTGGTATATATAATTGTTTAAATGCTGCAGCTTGGTTTTATTGTTTTATTACCGTGACTTGCCGACTTGAATATAATGAATTAATGATGGTAATCATGGTATATTGGTATATATAATTGTTTAAATGCTGCAGCTTGGTTTCATTGTTTAATTACTGTGACTTGCCGACTTGAATGCACTGTTATGTCTAAAATATAGATATATATATATATATATAATTTTAATGGTGGTATTTATATAATATTATAGGTATTGAATATAATGTCGGATCACCGGAAACCCAAGAGGTACAAAAATCATCTGTCATGGTTTGCAAATGATACTCCATCAAGTGATAGTGTCGATGGGAGTGGGAGTGTGATTGATAATTATGTTAATGATGTCCCTTTAAACCCTTCTCCATCTATTCCACTAGAAGAGTGTCGTAATGAAAGAATTGAGAGAGAAGAAAGTTTTGATTTTACTTCCCTTGAACGTGATCCAGGAATACGACGTCCAATATGCAAGTACCCTTTGAATGAGCGTGACAATATTCGAAGAACTTATGTGGTCTTAGGACCATATCAACCCCACTTAAGTAGTTACCCATCTTCATTTGACAGAGGTCAAGGTCGAAGATTTAGTCCCAAGTGGTTCAAAGAATGGTCTTGGCTTGAGTATTCTGAAGAGTTGGACAAAGCATTTTGGTTCCCTTGTTTCTTGTTTGATAGTTATCCATCCCATCATCCAACATTTACTGAGCATGGGATTCAAGGTTAGAAGAATGTTATGTCAAAAAAATCTGGCATTCTCCATCACATAGGAGGCATAATTTCAGCACATAATATTGTCATGCACAAGTGGGAGTCTAAGCATATTGAAAGAGTGATTAGCACACAATCATCACAAGAAGTAGCAGATAACCGACTCCGGCTTATTACTACTATAGAGAGTGTAAGATTGTTGGCACACCAAGGATGTGCTTTTAGAGGCCATGATGAATCGGTTAATTCATCCAATGGTAGCAATTTCAATGCGGTTGTGAATTCGTTTGGAAGAATGAATATAGATGTTTGCAAAGTCTTACAAAATGCTCCTGGGAATGCCAAGTATATTTCTGCCATTATTCAAAAACAAATTGCAAATATACTTGGTAACAAAGTTAGAACCAAGATTTGGGAGGAACTGAGAGATGCCAATACAAATCTTTGTTGATGAAGCGGTTGATGTATCTAATAGGGAACAAATGGCTATCATTCTTCGATTTGTTGATTGTGATGGGTTTATTAGAGAACGGTTTTTCAAAGTGCTTAGTGTGGCAGACACTTGTTCTCAAACTCTAAAAGATGAGATATCCAAAGTCCTTACTCAATATGATCTTCAAGTTGAAAATATGCGTGGGCAAGGATATGATGGTGCTAGCAACATGCGGGGTGAATATAATGGTTTACAAGCTTTGTTTCGTGAAGAGTGTCCATATGCATATTATGTTCATTGCTTTGCTCATCACTTACAATTGACTTTAAATGCTGCAGCTAAAGGGGTGCATGATATTTGGGAATTATTTTCAACTCTAAATTTGATTGTAAATTTTGTTGATTCTTCTGCAAAAAGACATTCAGCTTTGAGAGTTATTAGAGAAGAAGAAATTGCAGATTTAGTAGCTGCTGGAGCACTTGAGACAGGTACAGGTGCTAATCAGACTTGCACTTTGCAACGAGCAGGGGCTACTCGTTGGGGTTCACATCTTCACTCTATTTCAAGTTTGATTAAGTTATTTGGAGCTACCCAAACAACTCTTGTAGATTGGGTTGCAAATGGACCAAAAAAAGTACAAGGAGAAGCAAAGAGTGTAGGTAAGGCAATGCAGCGTTTTGATTTTGTGTTTTGCTTGCTTGTGATGCATGATGTCATAAAGATTACTGATTTTCTTTGTCAGTCATTGCAAAAAAAAAGCCATAGACATCTTGAATGCTCTCAATTTTCTTTCAATAACAAAATAAAAACTTCAAGATATGAGAGAAGATGGTTGGGATGCTTTGATTATGAGGGTTGAATCATTTTGTTGTGAGTATGATATTATTATGCCAGATATGTTTGCTCCTTACAAGAAAGGTATAAGGGGCTGTGAACAAAATATTACAAATGAGCATTATTATCAGATCAATATACTTAATGCTATGATAGACTTTCAGTTGGCAGAGTTGGATAGTAGATTTACAGATGATTCGTTGGAGATCCTTGTTCTTAGTGCTACATTTGATCCACGTGATAATTTTCGATCATTTAAATTTGAAGATGTTAACAATCTTGCTTTGAGGTTTTATCCTCAAGACTTTACATCATATGATATGCTTGCTCTAGATATGGAGTGTGAGTTTTTTCTAACAGATATTCAGAGGGATCCAAGATTTGCCAACACAACTACTGTGTCTGATTTGTGTTGGCGGTTAGTTCAATCAAGAAAGTCAGCATTCTTTCCTATGATTTATAGATTGATTTGTCTTGTTCTAACTCTGCCAGTTTCTACAGCAACAACAGAGAGAGCATTTTCATCTATGAATATCATTAAAAAAAACTTCGAAATAAGATGGAAGATGAGTTTCTTGATAATTTGATGGTTCTCTGCATCGAAAAAGAATTGGCCGATAGCATTGATAATGATTCTGTGATTGCTGAGTTTGAAGTGAGTGGGTCTCGGAGGGTACGATTTAGTTAGTTTATTGTTATTTTACAACAAATGTATGCTTGTAATTTTTAATTTACGGGGTTTGGTTTTATGTCCCCTCCGTTGTATGTTTTGATTCAAAATTATAAAGGCGTGAGGATGAGCCTCCCACTGGGTTCCAAACCTCAAAAAAAAAAAAAAAAATTGTGCACTTCTAATTAGCCTAGACACTTCTAGGATCCTGGATCCGCCACTGGATCTAACGGATCAACATATCGCTAGTTAGATATACAATTAATTATAACGTTTTGTTTATAGTAGTGTAAGTATATATATGTCATTATTTCTATACTTCTAGAAAATAGATACACGGTACACCCATTTTGGTATTGTCTTAACGCTCAATTTATAGCAAGTTGAGTCCCGTTCCTCTGGTCAGTATTATTTGCTCAACTACCGTTCGATTAAAATTGGACGGTTGACAGGTATCTAGATTTTTAAAAGATGAGATCTGTCAACCGTCCGATTTCAATCGGACGGTAGTTAATCAAATAATCCCTGGTCAGTAACTGACTAGGGGAACATCTCTGATAGCAAGTTATATTCTTTGGTGGCTCTCAACTCTTCTACTTCTAAACTTTATTTTAGTTTCCTGCTACCCCGTTGCTCACTCTTACAATCTTTGTAATACTTATTGCTTGGTGGAGGCAAGCAGTTTTTCCCAGCCCGAAATATCGGTAGGTCAAATCTTAGATTATCAATTAAGTTGGTATTGGTGGTTTCAGTGCACAACTAACATATCAAGAGAGAGAGGATACATAAAGCAGTAAATGCCTTGAACATTGCCATTTCTTCAACTGTTCAACAAAACAACTAGATCAACTTTCTTAAAGACATAGTCATACAGATAATGAGAATTTGAGAGGAAATGCTTATGATGAGTTTGAGAAAGTAGCTATTTTATTGGTTTTGTGTAAGCTAATTTGTTATTGATTGGTGGTCTAGCTGAATAACACACTTGTTTTACAACTTTGAATAGTATTTAGGGGTTAGGCAGTTTCGCTTAGAAAACCAAGTATGTGATTTGTTCCAATCATATGTTAGGTTCAAGATAAGACTGACCCCCTTTTATGAGATTTCTAGAACCCCATCCATAGATCGTTGGAGCATGAATCTCTAGGAGAGGAGGAAGAAAGTAACTTGACCATAGGCATAAATTCTTATTGCGCGGCATTTTTTTAGGTTAAAAATTCTCTTATAGTTGTTATGACAAACCCTAGAGCCACCCCATTGGTGCGGCTTCCAAGGAGGCCTTTGCCGCCTCTGTTGAGAATATATACATCCCACATGGAAAAAATGGGACCTTACCTACGGGTTTATAAGGGTTTGAGTCACTCCATCCATTGCCAATTGGTTTTGGATGTGAACCCTAGATTACTTTATCATGGTATCAGAGCGGGTTACCCACGTGTGCATGCTTAACAGCCACACGGGTTCCACGTCACCCAAAATTGTCCATGTGTATGGCTTGAAAATTCACCACACGTGTGGATGCATGTTGAGAATATATACATTCCACATGGGAAAAATGGGACCTTGCCTATGGGTTTATAAGAGTTTGGGTCACTTCATCCATTGCCAATTGGTTTTGGATGTGAACCCCAGATTACTTTATCAGCCTCCACATACTCGTCGATTGCGCCAGGCTGTTGATCGGCCCTTTGCTCGTTTCGGGAAGGTGGATTGTATGCTATTTGGATTGGCTCAGCTTCCAGCGGGGATGGCTCTTTAGTTGGGGGAGGAGACCCAAGATCGGGTTTGAGAGGCGTCTCCCCCTTCTTATAGGGATTGGAAGATCTTCGATGGAGGCACAGGAATTGTAGTAGAGTCATTGCTGAATGGAACCAAAGCCTTGCTTTGGTGGAAGGTCATGATACTGTGGGTGCAGATCAATGGCGGCGACAGGATTGGTCAAGCACTCAGTCTGGATGCCTTGTTCTTGGGTGTCCAAATTAGTGTGATGGAAGATCTGGGTTTGGGACCCAGGAATAAATGATATGCCCTTTTGTTTTGCCAGATTTTGGTGGTGTTCCTCCACCAGGAGAGTAGTCGCCGATCATATTCAAGGGCGAGGAGGAGAGGATGGAGCTTGGGTCGTTTGGGCCTTAGTTCGAATGTGGTGGTTTACTCAAATGCAGGCTCAGGACAGTGGACTGGTGGCTTGGACTTGTTCCAACAAACCATATCTCGTGACCTACTGAGTCTTACATTTGTGGGAGGCACTTTGCAATCTACTAGTATTTTCGTGCACCAATTGAGGTCTTTAAGCGAACTTACTTGTTGTTCAGTTGCTTCGAGTCATGTATCTTCTACTAGGTTGCGATTTTCTCTTGTTTGTTGCTTGTCTAATTGTGTACGTGCATTTGTTTACAATGAGGGTTATTTGTCATTTGTTCGGCAGGTTGTGCCATCTAGAACTTTTGGTATGAGACAACTTATGATGTACGTGCCTTCTAGCCATAATAAGTAATGAAGTTATCTATTTTTCAAAAAAAAAAAAAAGGAACCATGCCGGTGGAGGGTATTCATAGCTCGTCAGAAAATAAAGACCCAAGTAAAGAAACTGCCTTGGATAAACTTTCAACTCTAATACTACTCACCTTTCCTTCAGCTTGAGAATCTAAATAACAAGCCAAAACCAGAGGAAATTAAAAACCATATGTACAGTATATACTTGAACATGATCGTGAGAACATATCCGTCTTGGAAATCCAATAGGCGCGTATGCATCATGATTTATATATAGCTTCTTAATTAATTTCTGACTTTCTGCATTTCAATTAACGTTTTGGAGGAGCCATAATTATATCATGAAAGTAATTATAATGATAGAATCTCAATCAATTACCAGTCCTCTCCTCTCCCGAACCGTCCTCATCACCTTCACTATAAATAATTTCTCAAACCCTCACTTGTTCTTCACTCAGCTTCCGAATTTACACAAATCCCATTTACATAGACATATTTTCAAACAATGGCTTTGAAGAATTTGGTTTTGGTTTCCATGGTGACACTGATCGCATCCCTCATACTGAGTGCAAGTAATGCAACTGCTACTAGGAAAATTTCTGCTAGTGGAATGCGGAAATGCACTGGTGGAGCTGAAATGTTGCTCGCAAGAGATTGTTGTGTATTTCCTGAATGGGAAGGCTAATATCGGTCCAGACTGTTGCAAAGCTATCGCCACCATTACACGCCACTGCTGGCCTGTAATGCTTACTTCCCTTGGCTTCACTGCAGAACAAGGTGACGTCTTACGAGGCTACTGTGATGCTGCGGCTGCTGTGACTACTACTGCTCCTGCTGCAGCGCCACTTGCTCGAACACCACCTCTTACCAGTTGTACTGAATAATTAATCTTGCATGATGTTTGGTGATCGATCCTGCAGCTTAATCATTTTATTGTTCATGCCGGCCTGTCATGTTATTTTCTTTTCATGTTTGGTTTGGGTTATGATGCCTCAATAGGGGTCTGTTTCTTAATCCTGTTTAATTTGTAAGTCATGGTGTCTTGCTGTTTACTTTGACGTTTCAACACTAATTGCTTCCCCACTCCAACTAATAGTGATATGCGTTATCTAATAAAAAAAACATGCTTGTACTGATCAGCCTATCTTCAAAATGTAAGACTTGATATGATCAACCTCATTGGAATTTAAGTTTACTGGGGCACAAAAAAAATATAAATATAAAAACATACAAAATCTTTAAATGTAATTTCTATTTATTACAATGGTAATTGTCCTCGACTAGATTTCATATTACATTAGGATGACAACTTGAAATTGGAGGATGAATTCCAGGATCAGAAGGATATTTTTCAATAACGTTGGGACAAGGCTTTTTAGAATTACTATCATTTTTCTTTGTTTTTTTTACGGGGGATGACTCCAATGAGGTATTTATACTCAACGACTCCTCTGTACCAAGATTTTCTTTTCTTTTAAAGTATTTTAACATATTTGAATGAAGAATAGAGAAGTAGTGAGAACAAAAAGAAACGACTACATCAATACTCTTCACAAAAGAATTGATTGAGAATTGTTACTTGATAAGATAAATATATATATATATATATATATATTGATGTAATAGAATATTTTATTAATTGTTTTTCTATTGGACTTGAAAATCTGAAAGTAATAAAGAAATAGAAATCATTAAACCTAAAAGGATATAGGAAAGAAAAATATTATATGATATTAATAGAAGGTCAAACATGGGACGGGTAAAAAAAGAAAAGAAAAAGAAGAGCACGTGAAGATGATTGAAAGAGTACATTCATCTGGTTGAGAAAATAATATAAAAATATATAGTATAAACCTGATATTAATATAATATTAATATATATATATATATATATTTATATATTAGTTTTTTCCTGAAAAGCTAAGTGGGGCACAGACCCAGTGGGCCCCTGCCTCCCTCCGCCCCTGGTAATAACTATTGTTACCTAAAGAGAAAGTAATTTGAGATAATATGAGAAAACCTATTCCATGATATTTGTATTTATTTGTGAATCTAATATATACAATTGGGAATCTAAACGGCTTGGTAACAATATATCGGATATATTTGGTTAGATACACTAATAATGATATTAAGCAACCTGTCATGGGCAGGTATTCATTTTTCTGTACAATGACCTCATATAGACACACAAATATACAGTTCTAGCCCCATAGATAGTAGCTTCTAAGTTGAGAGGGTCACAGAACACCTTGCTGCAAGATCGATGCCTTTCTCCACCACTGCTGGTATGATTCATGTTCATAACCAATTCTGTCATTGTCTTGTCGTGCTATATATATGTTCTTCATCTTGTGTTATTATTCATGCAACTTCATGTGTAGTTTAATTTTCCGCTTACACAAAACCCTAAACTATAAAGTAGAAATATGATATTTCTTGGAATATTTATGACATGTAAAAATTAAAATTGTCATAGTTGTAATTGCATTGCGTGTGATGGAGCATCTGTCCAACAGTTGGGGCCCAAATCACCATTTCTCCTTTCATTTAACCTAAAATCAATTCATAATAAATTAATACTGTCACTCCCAAAATTTCAATTTTTCAATTTGACAGACTACTCCCCATTCAATTTGTGCTTCAGTATATGTTGTTTGAATAAATGCGCAGTGAAATTAAAATGAAGATTACTTGTTGGGACTCTGTATCCCGCTTAGGCCGAATAGGCATACAGTTTATTATTGCGGAGACTTCAAATTCTGATATATGTATTTTCCTGACAGTGGGTCAGTTAAGCCGTTCGAATATATGAATATTCATTTTTCTCTAAAAAAAAATGCCACAGTAATCTGTAATTGAATTAGTTGCATTGCATGACTCATCTTGGGAACAGATTTGCGGAGGACATAACTGATAAAGCTGTTTCATTTCTCGGTTCTCTAAGTTCATTTTCTAATGAAACTAAACGTACGTTATGACCAAGTTTCTAACTGCATTCCAATTAATCACAAAGATTTAACTCAAATCACAAAGATACAATAACAATGAACAATTTTGTTTTTCTCTTATGACAAACAAATTAACTAACAAGCTTATAATGAAAATCAAGGTCAACGCTTCCTTAAAACTTTGATGTCTTTCCAGCGAGACTCCATGTAAGTAGAGTCATTCATCTGGGCATACACTCCACATTTGAAAGCGTGAGACGTTCCTCCACGACCATCTGCTTCGATTTTGAGACAGCCGTCAATGAAGACTCTGACTTTCGCAGCATCAACGTCGTGAACCACATTGATCTTGAACCATTTATCGTAGATGTTTGGAACCAGTACTGGAGCCCTGTAGTAGGTGAGTGAACCATTGTAGACCCTCAACATCAGAGTTGAGGCATGAGGAGCAGTTGCTCCAAACACTTGCATTATGCAGACCCCTGATGTTCCATTTGGCACATACGCATATGCTTCAAATTCCCACACCCCAGAAGAGTAACCGTATCCCTGCCATCAATTCATAAAAATGAGGACTTATGATTATTGAGCAATGTTAATGTTCGCACTTCTAATTTTTTATTTAAAATTCTGAATTACTAATGTAGGGTTGGGTGCAATAGTGTTCCCTCTAGGTTTAAATATTTTCATGTTTAATAATAAACGTACTAAAACTCATGGTTTTTACCTTTTTACTTTTAATAGTTATCATTCTCCGCTTTAGGATTCAGATTGATTCAACGGTGAACAGAATCTTTAATCACCACTAAGTGACCAAGAGAAATACAACCAGTGGTGTGCATGACTTACTTGTATAGCAATTTCAGTGCGAGGCAGGGTTTGGCTGGTGGTAGTGTGAGGTTTGTCTGTGGAGTAGACCCAACATTTATGAACTCCATCGATGAAGCAGTAGCGCTGGTCTTCAGGCACATCATAAGGTTTCTGAATATGGTAGTAGGATCGGTTGAAAGGGAGGGAGACAAAGCCCTGTGTAGGACGAACATCAGGTCCACAACTCCAAGCCAAGGCTGACTGGTGAAGACTGATAAGCTTGAATATTAGAATGCTTGAGCAGAAGAAAGCTAGGGAGTGAAAGGAGTATGCCATTTTTTTTTTCTGAAGAAACCTGAATATGGTTTAGTTCAGATGAAGTGTTGAGATATATAGTAGTGAGATGGTGAGGACTGATTATTAGATTAATGAAGGCCGGGCAACTAGGGCTACATTTTTAATTTGTTTTTCAAAGGGCAAGTGATAAAGCTATTCTACCATCCAGAAAATAATTCATGAGGCGTGCAGGGTCTACACAGTGCCGGCCCTGAGCCTAGGCGAAGCAGTCCCAGGCCTAGGGCCTCAGATTTTTAAGGGCCTAAAAAAAAAAAAAGGGCCTCAGATTTTTAGGGGCCTAAAAAAGACAAAATTTTATATAGGCATGCAGATAAAAAAATAAAAAATAAAAAAATAAGGAGGAGAAGAAGGGAGAAGTTGACACTCCCTCCGTCGCCCCAGACGTCGCCGCCATCACCGAGACTTGGAGCACGCCGGCACTCTCGAGTCTAATCCGAGCTCCAGCAACCCTGATATCTCTCTCCCTCTCCAACTCTCTGAGTCTCCGTCTTCTTCTGCTCCTCGGCGAATGGCGAGTGGCGACTGCTCGGTTGGCTTCTCGCGACCTCGCCTCCTCTTCTCATCATCTGGAGTTCTGCACTTCTGCTATTCTGGGTGACTGGGTAAGCATCAGAGCATGAGCATCATATGATTCATTTCGTATATTGAGAATCCATCATATCGTATATTGATCTAATTGATCATTTGATCTTGTGACTTGTTGGTAATGGTATAGACAATAGACCGTAGCCACTAGCCAGTAGCCTTGATTCCTTGAATTGTTGAAATGGGTTGATTTCGGATTTCCATTTTCCAGTTGATGTTGAAATGTTGAATCTTGAATTGAATGAATTCTTGGTTATTGCTTATTCCCTTTGGATGTTGGAGCTTTAGTCTATGGTGAAGGACAATGTGATATTGAAGGTTGTTTTAGTAAGCATTACACTAGCTTGAAGTTCTTGGTCTGCATATCCTTTCATGAGTTCAGCAGTCAACCCCAGGAGAAAAGATCTAGCACTTTACCTAGTTTTCTTACTGTATGTATATGTTGGTTTTGGGGCCTTAAATTTTTTTGGATTAATTTCAGTTTACCCCCTGAGGTTTGGGGGTGTCATCATTTCACCCCCTGTACTGTCAATTTTGAATTTTTACCCCCTAAACTTTCCAATTTCAATCAGCCGTGTCCAATTTCTATTGTTCCGTCCAAATTGGACGTTAAGTTTGACTTTTGAGGGCTAAAATGGTCATTTCAACATAAAAAAATTTAAAAAATAAAAAAAAATTTCTTCTGTTTTTTAATTTTTTTTTCAGTTTCTTCACTTTTTTTTTTTTTTTTTTTTTTCTGTTTCTTCATTTTATTTATTTATTTATTTATTATTTTGTCTTCAACCTATACACCACAAGTTATAATAAGTTTATGAAAACAAAAAAATACTCTAGGTAGTTGAAAGCCGCTCGCTGGTCTACGATATTTGTGACATATCTCCGATAAAGTGAAGAATTTAGGATTTATCCCCAATAAAGTGAAGAAATATCTGTAAAAAATAATTTTACACTTTATCTGTAAATAAATATCTGTAAAAAATGATTTTACACAGATATTTCTTCACTTTATTGGGGATAAACAGATATTTATAGATAAAGTGTAAAATCATTTTTTACAGATATTTCTTCACTTTATTAGGGATATATCATAAAATTCTTCAATTTATTGGAGATATATCACAAATATCGTAGACCAAAAATGATTTTACACAGATATTTCTTCACTTTATTGGGGATATATAGATATTTATTTACAGATAAAGTGTAAAATTATTTTTTACAAATATTTCTTCACTTTATTGGGGATATATCCTAAAATTTTTCACTTTATCAGAGATATATCACAAATATCATAAACCAGCGAGCGGCTTTCAACCACGTAGAGTATTTTTTTGTTTTTATAAACCTATTATAACTTGTGGTGTATACGTTGAAGACAAAATAAATAAATTAATTAATAATTAAAAAAATGAAGAAACAGAAAAAAAAAAAAAAAAAAAGAATTTTTTTTTTTAATTTTTAATTTTTTTTTAAATTTTTTATGTTGAAATGACCATTTGAGCCCTCAAAAGTCAAACTTAACGTCCAATTTGGACGGAATAGTAGAAATTGGACACGGTTGATTGAAATTGGAAAGTTTAGGGGGTAAAAATTCAAAATTGAAAGTACAGGGGGTGAAATGATGACACCCCCAAATCTCAGGGGGGTAAACTGAAATTAATCCAATTTTTTTTCTCCTTGAGCCTCCGAACTCATAGGGCCACCCCTGGGTCTACATCGATCCAAGCAAGTAAACAAACCTCTCTAAAGAAGTGAAAGGCAAACAAGAGCATATATGATCAATGGCTTCAATTTCTCTCTTTTAATGCAATGGAGTTCCTAGCTTTATCAAGCTTGTCACTTTTGCCTTGTTTTTTATTCTTTTTTCCTCATTTGGTTTTATACTATTTTGTTTTGTTGTTGAGGGGTCTTCAAATGTACAAAAAAGTGATGTTTGTTACACACTACAGCAAGTATATTCAGCAGAATTAATCTTGACCTAGCGTCTGCTAGGGTTTGGAAACGGCAGTCCTCCCAGGATCGTGGTTTCTTAAATCTTCTCCATTCTCATGGAGTTTCTTCTAGGCTGCAGCCTAGTGGTACTTATGTTGGCTAGTTTCTTCGGCGGAGGCTGTGAGGAAGTGGTGATTTCTCTGTTGCAGTTTTTGGGTGGTGATCTGTTTAAGATTTGTGGTGGCATACCGGTGCTAAGGTACGATCTTACAGATCTGGCAAGAGAGGATGTAGATTGTTGGATCGCGAGGGAAGATGATGGCTACGGGGGTTTGGATCAGCACGGTGGTTGGGGTCTTCTCTGTGGTGGCAATGTCGTCTTGAGCAGTAGGTGGCTTTTGACCGGTGAGTCCGATTCTGTTGCTGTCGGCGGCCTTAGTCTGTTTGGGTCCATTGGTGGTGCAAATAGCAGTGGTTTCTTTTCTTTGGTGATGCGACATCGATAGGCTGGAAAGCTACTTTCGAGTCGGCGGGGGACATGGTGGATGAGCCACATGCACCGAATCTGGTTTTGCAAACTGATCCGACTTTGGATCAGGATTTGGGATCCTGGTGGGCTTTCTGCTTGGACTTCGACCCACTTTTTTTGTGGAGTTTTTCTTCAAATTCTGAAATGGCTTGGGGCTTATGTGCATTACTGGTATTGGATTAGGGACCCAAGCTTATGGTATTTGTTCGTAAAAGATCGTCTGCCGACATGGCCATGTTCTGACACCCTTGGCCGACTTCGATCTTTAGGTGGGAGAGTGCCTTCATTCCAACGCCAAGTTGATATGTGTCAATTTGTGCGTTGGAGTTCGATGGGTAGTCAAACCACCGACTACTCAATTCACTACAAGGCTGCAATCCGTAGTGTAAAATCAGCGCTGCGTCTCGACGTTGCTGCTCTTGCGTTATTAAGTTCTTATATTTCATATGTACTTTTCTTTTTGTACTGTTTTATTCCCTTCTTGATGTCTTTTGACATCGTATCATTGTAATTTTTCAATTTCAATAAATGGTTGACCTCTTTCGATAAAAAAAAAGTATATTCAGCAGAATTAGTGTCGATACTTATTAACACATGTCACTGGCCAGAAAAAATAAATAAATAAAAAATTGAACAAGACCTTTACTGTGGAGGAAAAATGAATGATTAACACGACCATGTTGTAAATATTAATGTGGCTGTTCATGTAATAGCAATTAGTGTTGCGTGATATATGCCAATTAAGATTGATTGATGATTAACATAATATAATTAGCGATTGATTGATTGTAATCAGACGAGTGATTGATGTAATCGTTAAATAGTTACCTTTTGTAAACCTAAGGTACTCCTATATAAACCTCATTGTGAGATGAATAGAATCACTCCATTTTTCTCATACTTTATTCTCTGTGTCTAAACTCTCTCTCTCAAATTCTTTTAATATCGTTTTACAACACGTTATCAGCACGATAAGCTCTAGGATTCAGATTGCAAGTTGCGGAGAAGAGGTGGTTCATCATTCAATGAAGAGAAGAGGCAAATAACTCCTGAGTTATTGGATTAGCTGAGAAGACAACATTCTCAGTTCTGCACATATAAACTGAAGATTCGTTGATCTGTTCTTCATCAAGTATTTTTCTTTCCAAAATCTAATTTTATATTCATGCTTATTGAGCCTATTGATTGAATATGAACAATAACCATGATGCATGAACCCCCAAATTTACTTTATTAATTTATTTGGTTGATACATATATATGTCGTATATATTTGTTCATGTTTTTGGATTTGATTGACATATATCATGACACAGTCACATGTATGATTCCTATTTAATATTACTACAATGCCAAATGCATTTACCCAATTTATTACCTATACGAAATGCCATAAGCATTAATGCATGGGATTTGAACCCATTTCCTTAGGTACATAACCGCTGCATTAATTTATTTATGTTACAATTTAATAACATATATTGAATTTGATTATGTTATAATTGTGAATATTAATAGAGGTTGAATCAGAAGCTCAAATCAAGCCCAAAGTCACAACAACAAATTCGAGCCAGAAGCTCTGGCCCAAGTTGCAAGGCTAGAACAGAAGCTCACCACATGTTGCCATGACAAAAGTTATGAATCTTCTCAAACTAGGCTTATCCAGTTGGATGAGATGTCTAGGCAAGGTTCAGATAAGGCCGTGTACTTACGTGAGCCTCGCTCCACCTAAACCTCATCTTTCCTTACCTGGTCGTATTCAATTGGAGTTACCAAAAGGGTTGAGTAATAAATTTTCATTCCTTGGCAGACCAGTTTGAGCCCAGCAGGCCTCACATACTCTTTGACTAGTGCATGAAAGCCTAGGTCACGAGCTCGCAGACTAAGCCCAATAGGCTTCACTATCAAGCCCACTCCTTTGGTCCAGCAGAATCAAATAAAAGGAAAAATGATTTGATAATGTAAATAGATTCACCATATTTAATATGTGTAATTAATTGCCAGAAGCATTTATTCACATAATTGTGTGATAATTAATCTGTTATATTACTAGCATGCAATTAATATCTCAATTGATTTGTGATTTTTATCCAATTTGTGAGATTATTTCAATTTGCTTAATTCAATATTGTTATGTTACGTGTCTAAATTTTCGCACTAGAATATATGTGTAGAAAATGCAGGTACCTAATGAACTAGAAGTTCTAAATGAACCAGTAGTTCATACATAAATAGAACTTGTAGTTTCGATAATGCCATTTAAGAAACTTGAAGTTTCTTTCATAAATTCACCACACATGATAAAACCAGTAGATTTTACATGTCTAATCCAATTTTTCATACCATGTTATAGAACCTGAAGTTCTCATTACTTGCTTATGGATGATATTACCCAAAGCACTAATATTATTTGTTCCTTTCCTGTAAGAAATGTCAAATCTCAACATGTTTGACTTTGTTACTTTGGAGGTTTCTGGAAGAAACTATTTAAAGTGTACTCAAGATGTGAAAATTCATCTGACTACAAAGAAGATGAGATCAACAATCGATATTGACAATGTCGTCACTGAGGTTTTTAAGGCGAGTGCCATAATGTTCATAAAGAAACATATAGAGAAAGTACTCCAAGTTGAGTATCCGATGAAGAGGATCCACAGACTCTTTGGGTCGCTCTGGAAGAGTACTTTAACCATCAAATGACCATTTTCTTGCCTGAAGCAAGACATGATTAGCAAGATATTGAACAAGCCCATCTGCCCAAAAAAATACAAGGAGAGGCACTTTACTAATTCTCAGAATTGATCACTATCTTGTTGCTCACTGAAATGAACAACAACCTCCTGTTAAGGAATGATCAAGCCAAGCCCATCGGTACCTCAGCAACACTTTTTCTTGAAGCAAATGATGTTACTCATCGCAAATCTAATGGCGAAAGGAGAAATTGTGGCCGTGGAAGGGGCAAAAAGTCCGATATTTTGAGACAAGGAAAGAGAGGTAGGCTCATAAATGGCCCAAATAACCGGCTCAAAACATGGCCCCATGTTATAGTGGCCCTGCCCAACAAGTCAAAGTGGAAAGGAACACTGGTTCAGCTCGCCGCCACCAAAATCAGCATGATCTTTGTTATCAATGTGGATGAATTGACTGCTGGTCCCGCACCTGTTGTGCGATAACCTAAGCAGTAGATGAGTATTACGCCGGTCGCAGAACTCGAAATACCAATTTTATTGAAGGGTCATTTTCTATTGATTCCACATTAGAGATCATAGATTTTCAGGCAGTTACTGAACATACTGAGGATTAAGACTCGAAGACATGGGTATAATTGGCCCCTTGTGCCATATCTATTTCATCTTAATGAATAAAACATCTTCGGATTTTGGTGATTTATGTTTTCAATTATTTTGGATTATAGAAATATGGTTATGTTCGAATATATCTAATTCAATAAACTTATTCATACATGTGATCCATTGAATTAAATTTATGAATAGGCATGTCTTGTGGGGAAGTTTGTTGTCTGGTTAAAAGTGTTATTATGCACACCATACTCCCAGATCGGAGATATTTTTCAAACTTATGTCTATTCATACCTCTGTGACAACTGTATCAGGCCAATCCAACCTGATAGATGATTATGGCAAAACCCACTGTATGTTGTCCAATGGTATTGAACCTATCATTAATGAGGCTTTATAATCTCTACGTTCCAAAAGAATGTTATTGAGTATTAAGGATATTCGAACCAACGGTTACCACGTTGAAACCACTGATAAAATGAGTGGAATATCTTTGCATTGTGCGGCCAGAAGCGTACATTGGAGAAATTGAAATCTGTTAGCTAGAAGCTAACTAATTCAAGCAATTACTTGCTACGACATGACCGTTTGGGACACCCAGGTCAAAGTATGATGCACCGTATCCTCAACTCATCATAGGTGCATCCCCTTCTGAATAAGGGTCTTGTATATAATGACACACTATGCTATACTCATTAAGAATATTTCATACTAGACCATCATATGCAAAGACTAGTACATACACCACCATTTTTCTGCACAGAATGCAAGGGAAATTTGTGGACATATCCAACCACCATGTGGACCAGTTAAATATTAATGGTTTTGGTTGATGTATCGACAAAGTGATCACATGTTACACTATTGTCCACAAGAAAACGCTGCCTTTGCTAAACTCTCACCTAGATCATGAAATTCAGGGTTCACCACACGGATTATCCCTTAAAGTCTATAAGACTTTATAATACCAGAGAGTTTATATTGAAGTCTTTCGATGATTATTGCATATCCCTTGGGATTGATGCTGAACATATAGTTCCCTATGTTCACACCCAAGATGGTCTCGCAAATAGAATCTTGGTAATGCGCACCAAGCTTCTAGTTTTTTGCGTGGGGCTATGCAATCTTGCATGTAGCTATATTGGTCCCGTTGAGGCCCACTGCTACCAACCTTACTCCGCGTTACAGCGGGTGACTGGGTACGAACCTGATGTTTCGCACTTACGCGCATTTGGGTATGCAGTCCTCATGCCGATTGTGCCGTCACAACATACAAAATTGGGTTCTCAACAAAGGATGGGCATACATGTCGATTATGAGTCTCATCCATTATGTGCTCTTTAGAGCCCTTGACAGGCGATCTCTTTACCGCTAGATTTGCGGATTGTCACTTTGATGAGACAGTCTTTCGGCCATTAGGGGGAGATAAGAACATCACCGTTCCTGATGAACGACGTGAATTAACATGGAATGTCCCCACAATGTCTCATCTAGATCCCCAAACCGCACGAAAATAGTGAAGTGCGGACAATTCTAGATCTATAGAGTATAAGAATACAATATGCCAGACACTTTGTCTGATCTAGCAAAAGTGACGAGATCATATATACCTACTGCAAATGTGCCTGCAAGGATAGAAGTCCCTGTAGGATGTGTAGTCCCAGATGGACAAGGTACGACCATGGCGGCTAACCAGTCATATGTCCCTGCCCAGAAGCGAGGTAGACCATTAGGTTCGAAGGATTCTTATCCCCAGAATAAGGTAAACTTGGCACAAACGAATCATCTTGACATCGTTATCTCAAACCGATTCATCTCATGAGATAAATCCGGATTATGGGTACGTCCTAGAAGAGACCATGTTGGGGGACGCTCCAACATTTGAACCCATTCCCGAGAATAGAGAAATCTCGGTAAATTTAGTGAGATTTGGAATCGGATTGAGATTATCATCGATGATATATTAGTATTTGCGGAGGCCACCGAAATTATAATAAGCGATGACCTCGAACCTTGCTTTGTTGATCAATATCAACGAAGAGACGACTGGCTAAAAAGGAAATAAGCAATCCAAGTCGAATTAGATGCCTTGACAAAGAGAAAGGTGTTTGGACCTGTTGCTCCTACACCTCCCCATGTTAAACCTGTAGAATTTAAATAGGTATTTGTAAGGAAGCGTATTGAGAAAAATGAGATTGTGATACACAAGGCTCGTCTAGTGGCGCATGAATTTTCTCAACGCCCTGTGATTGATTATGAGGAGGCGTATTCTCCCGTAATGGACATCATAACGTTCCGCTACCTTATCAGTTTGGTAGTTTCCGAAAAACTGAATATGCAGCTTATTAATATGGTCACAGCTTATCTCTATGGGGATCACAATACAGAGATATACATGAAAGTTCCTGAAGGACTTATGATACCCGATGCAAATAGTTCTAGACCACGGAACATGCTCTCCATTAATTTTGAGGTGTTCACTTTATAGATTGAAAAAATCTAGACGGAGGTGGTATAACCTAAGTGAATATTTGATCGGGATGAGATATGTGAATAATAAAATGTCCATGCGTGTTTATTAAGGAAACAAGTTCCGGGTTTGCAATTATGACGGTCTATGTCAAAGACATGAATTTGATTGATACTCCTGAAGAAATCAAGGACACCGCAAAAGCACCTGAAGTCAGAATTTGAGATGAAAGGCCTTGGGAAACAAATTATTGTCTCGACCTGAAGCCCGAGGACAGTGCAGGTGAAATTTTGGTCCATCAACCAAATTACATCTAGAAGATGTTAAGACGCTTTAATGAGGATAAAAGCAAGCACACCCATGGTCGTCCGAAGTCTAGAAAGAACCGTATCATCTTGCAGATGATAACGAAGAGATATTGGTGCCAGAAGTCCCATATTTAAGTGCAATAGGCGCATTATTGTACTTGGCTCAATGCCATAGACAAGACATCCCATTCGATGTGAACTTGTTAGTTAGATATACCTCTGCGCCAACATGCCGCCATTGGAATGGCATAAAAGACATTTTTCGCTACCTTAGAGGTACGGCGGATATGGGCTTATTCTATCCCTATGAGTCAAGGAATCGATCAAACCCCCTTGATCCTCAGAATGATGCTCACCTTGTTGGATATGCTGATATAGACTATCTATCAGACCCGCACAAGGTACGTTCCCAAACTGATTATGTCTTTACCATTGGGAATACTGCAATTTCTTGGAGGTCTACTAAATAGACACTTGTTGCTACCTCTTCTAATCGTGTTGAGATCTTCACGAAGCCGTATGTGAATGTACATGGCTAAGAGCCATTACAAAGCATGTTCGAAGCACATGTGGACTACATTCCACCACTGATGAACCAACCATTATCTACGAGGATAATGCTGCTTACATAGAGCAGATAAAGACAAGTTTCATCAAAGGAGACAACACCAAACATATTGTACCGAAGTTCTCCTTCAATCAGCAACAACAGGAGCATTAGAAGATTGAAGTTTAGCAGATTTGATCTGAAGACAATTGTGCAGACCTCTTTACTAAGTCACTACCAAAGTCTACATTCCAGAAGCATGTACAAGGTATTGGTCTACGTAAATTATCTGAATTACCTAACATGTAATTTTCAGGGGGAGTCAAAATCAAGGAGAGTATCCTGAAGCATACTCATTTGACCATCGTGTACTCTTTTTGTCCTTCATCCAGCGTTATTTTGTCCCACTGGGTTTTGTTACTTGGCAAGGTTTTGACGAGGCACATCTTTAGCATGGTCACCCCACTTACTGCATCCAGAAGATGCTTTGTTTTGACATATAAGTATTTGCTCATCTTTTCCCTTCGACCACGGGTTTCTCCCACTGGGTTTACCGGGCAAGGTTTTGGTGTAGCAACTCTAATGCATCCCTCTTGTAGACATACTACCTACTTATGGTGCTGATAAGAAGACTCCACCTATCTCTAAAGCTATGATACTGCTAATCCACACTCAAGCGGGTTGTGCTCTTTTTCTCCTTCGACCAATGTTGTTTTTTCCCACATGGTTTTTATTACTTGGCAAGGTTTTTGACGAGGCAACTTAGAAGCGCATAGCAAGGGCAACACTATTGACATGGAATATACAAGGGGGAGTGTTGTAAATATTAATGTGGCTATTCATGTAATAGCAATTAGTGTTGCGTGATATACTTCAATTAAGATTGATTGGTGATTAACATAATATAATTAGCGATTGATTGATTATAATCAGACGAGTGATTGATGTAATCGTTAAATAGTTACCTTTGGTAAACCTGAGGTACTCCTATATAAACCTCATTGTGAGAAGAATAGAATCACTCCATTTTTCTCATACTTCATTCTCTGTGTCTAAACTCTCTCTCTCAAATTCTTTTAATATCGTTTTACAACAAACCAGAAAATATCAAAGTTAACCATCACAAACTTGGACAATATAGCAGAATCAACCAAAAAAGCAAATGGGATATTGTTCACAGTGCTAGGGAGTTAAACGCATGCTAGTTGCTGTTTCAGTGTGAACCAAGAGAAATAGCACTATAAGCTAGTCTTCACAGTGCAGCATCACAATCTAAAGGGAAGCAAACAACTAAGATCCAAAAACTATTTGCATCACAATCATAAGTTAACAATGCAGCATCACAATCTAAAGGGACATACATACATATATATAGGATAATCTTCTCTTACCAAATATATCACATGAATAACCAAATTATCACTGTGAATTACCCATTTCATCGACAATCAGATCCATATTGACTGTCTATCAACAAAACACGTAAAATTGGCTTAGAAGAAAACTTTTTCCTCTATATGTTAGAAAGAAGGCAATATTCTCAAAATTTGGCCTAGTTAAAGTCATGGGGTCACAGAGACAAGTTTGTTTTTCAACCCAAAAAAGACCAGGGATATTAGGAAACAAAAGCCAAAACAGTAGAGACAAGAACTTGAATTGAAGAAAAGAGTAGGTGAAACTTGAATCAGATATTATTATTCATCATAAAGTCAACCGAAAAAGTGGGGGATCAATTTAACAGACGGGTACAACCATAAGTTTCCAGGACAGCGATATTTCTTATGCTACCAGTCCACCTCCCCCAGAAACTCCCATATTACAGACCATAATTAAACACTTTCTTATTTAATGCAGTTCAGTCTCAAATCAAGCATGTGAAGGTAGCAGCTGAGGCATGAAAGCCAAGTCTACTGAGACAAGGAGTTCCCCACATCGATCACAAACCGATACCTGACATCTGATTTAGCAAGTCGCTCCATAGCTGTGTTAATGTAGTCCATTTTAATTAGCTCGATTTCGGAGGTAATATTGTGTTTGGCACAAAAGTCAAGCATCTCCTGCGTCTCTTTAATCCCTCCAATGTCGCTTCCACCAACGAGCTTCCTCCCTAAAAACATGACAATTTGATCCTTTTGAGCATTAGTTCATGCTTTATATATACCTTAAGAAAACCTTGGCAAGCAACTTAATGACCTATCTTTATTCTCAGTAGAAAGAACAAGGAATTTGCAATTTACATATCATTTCAGGAACAAGTTTATTTTAGACTTTATAGTGACTGATTTTAAAAGAGGGAAAGAAAAACATAACATATAGAATATATCGATATCGTTAGTTGTTGTATACGCATACCCAGAACCAATGGAAATATAGGCAACTCCAGTGGCTTATTAGGCAAACCCACAGTAACCAGCTTCCCATTCAGCTTAAGTAGACCAATTAATGGAGCAAGGGCATGAACTGCAGCTACTGTGTCAATTATGTAATCCATGGTACCCATCGCTGCCTGAACAGTAGAAGCAGAAAATAACACTTGCATTAAATATTTGACAAGGCTAGGGGAACCATAACATAACCATTTTGAATTTTTCTTTGATTTATCATTAGTTCATTACCTTCACTTGTGCAGGGTCAGTTGAAACAACAAAAGAATCAGCCCCAAGTCTCTTAATAGCCTCATCCTCCTTAGCTGGGGAAGTACTGATGACAGTTACCTTCAAACCAAATGCCTTACCAATTTTGACAGCAATATGACCTAGTCCACCAAGTCCTGCCACGCCCAAATGCTTTCCAGGCTCTGTCATGCCGTAGTACTTCATTGGACTATACACAGTGATCCCAGCACATAGAAGTGGAGCACCAGAATCGGGGGGTAAGTTATCAGGAAAGCGGAGCACAAAGCAATGATCAACAACAATCATATCAGAATAACCACCATAAGTTTTAGTTTTGTCATGATTGTGGGAGTTATATGTGAATATCACTTTGGGGCAATAGTTCTCCAAGTCCTGCTGGCAAGTCTCACATGCGTTGCAGGATCCCACAATAACCCCAACTCCTACACGATCACCTTCTTTGAATTTTGTCACGCTTTTCCCAGTTTTGGTCACAACACCAACCATTTCATGCCTATAAAATCCACTAAAATGCTTCAACACACATTGGACAGATTTTTACAAATATGAAGACAGAAGAAGTGCACCTTTTAGAAGCAAATATTAAAATCATATTAACTTATGAGCTGATATGCTGGAATTGCCACATAAATATTGCATACACTAGCATTGCATGTTCTAAGTAATAGGACACTCATAATTCTATATTGGAAGTCATTTATTTGTACAAGTGAATTCTAAAAATCAGAAAGCTGATTTAAGACTCGAGAGAGATAGAAAATAAATCTTAAAACTCGTTGTGTTAATCAAACATCCAGTCACTAGTAAATGGCTCATATTGGTGCAAAAACACAAAATTGTGAAGTAGGCTTGCATAACGTTGTATATAGTAAACTTGCACCGGCTATTTCCAAGTTAACAGAGCAAATAATCGTTACAAAAAATCTCAATAAAAAAAAAAATCCTTACACAATACTAAAGCTGTAAGATATGCAATTAGAGAAATTTAGAAACTGATGTGAGACTACTATGATTACCCAGGTACGATAGGATAGTTGGTGATCCCCCATTCGTTCTTGACAAAATGCAAGTCTGAATGGCAAACCCCACAATAGAGAACTTTTATTGTTACATCACCATCAGCATTTTCCCTGCCAACAATACACAAACCAGCTCAAGTAATTGACTCTGCATTCTGCTCTAGTAGTACCACAGATATTAAGTGATCCTTCCATTTGATCTATTTCATCAATTTCCAGCACAAATTAGTGTCAACGAAAACGAATCACATGGCCACAAGGGGTGTCCTCCCCCACATCAAGTCAGTACCCCAAACTTTTGAAAGCATCAACCATGATGAAGAACAACCAAGACCAAGACCAAGACCCATTGCATAACATGGTCTAAACTGGGATAAACAAGAAATATATTTCTACTTGTGATAACCGAAATCTTAGTCAGGTTCTGTCTAGTTGCTATATTAAGCAAAACCCACTAGAAATTTCTTCATCAATTTACATGTAGCAATATTCTCTAGCAAAAGTTAAAAAATTTCCATCATATTGTGTGAAAACATGAGCATCCAGTTACCCAATTTCAATTAACAGCATGAGTATGAGGCTTAATAGAACAAGTCATTGATAGTTTAAAAGAAGGGGTTTTGCTGCAGAGAACAAAAAGCTAAACCCTTTTGGGGTGATGGCAAACAGAAAACTATAAAGCTACAACAAGAGAGTACTCTCTATACCATATAAGCCAAAACAGAGTTCAACTTATAATATTGCTTATATGCCCAGAAAGAAACAGAAAAATAGTTGTATATATGTTTACGATTCTGGGATTGATTTTGGATCATCCTGGTCTTTGTATTTCAAAGCAATATAATAATGAAGAAAACACTTAAGGGTCAAACACAGTTGAAATATACCTTCTAGAGAAATGAAAGGGGGAAAGCGACCCAGAAGAGTCTCTGGCAGCCCAACCAAAAACCTTCTGAGGGTGTTCTTCTTTCGGTGATTTTGCCATTCTCACAACTCTTCTTCGGTTCTTCCTCCCTCAATTCCTTTTCTACTCACTGTAGTTGCACTATCAAATAGTAGGGACACAGCACTCAGGCAGTGCCTATATGCTCCATATATAGAAGAATCTTTCTTCTATACTTCCACATACAATAATTATGTTATCTCAGCCATCCATACGTGGAGTTCATTATTTATCACTTAAAATTATTCAATCTCAAAGGTATGTGTATATTCATGCCGTGTACGGAAGACTCTCCCATAGATGTGGTGAAAGACGGGGGAGATGAGCCACCATTTAAGGCCGGAATTGTTGAAAGACAGAGGAGATGAGCTACCATTTAAGGCTGGAATTGTAGTTCGAATTGATATTTGAGCTGCCAAATTTGGTGGAATTCAGTCATGTCTGAGTTGCTAATCTTTGATAATTTTTTTTTTTTTTGGACCGAAAATTGATCTTTTTCAGGATCAAAACCCGAGGCTGCCACAATCCCTTAATTGATGTTGGCATGGGGAAGGTGGCAAAACGGGCCTTAAAGGCCCCTATTTCAGCTTTCAACTACCATTTCTTCCCTTCCACTGAATCATTAGTGCGTACTGTGTACTCAAAAAAGAAACAAAAATAAAAAGCATTTCATTGAAAGAAATGAAATGAGAGATAGCTATGAAATTACTATTTGCATTAGGAGTAACCAGCCTGCGTTTTGATCTGAATTTACCAGCATGATCAGAATGCTGTGCAGGAATTGTCACGCTCTCAACTTCAATTGTTTTATGGCTGTAGAACTTTATATTAGATGTGGGAGTTACGAAAACAATTTTTTTGGAGAAACTAAATTCTTTTTTTTTTTTTTTAAGGAATTGAGTCTCTTCATCTATTTATATATGATTTTAGATTTGAATACCAAATTGGCCCACACTAGAACCTCCCTTGCATTTTTTTTTT
This sequence comes from Rosa chinensis, assembly GCF_002994745.2. Taxonomy (NCBI): domain Eukaryota; kingdom Viridiplantae; phylum Streptophyta; class Magnoliopsida; order Rosales; family Rosaceae; genus Rosa; species Rosa chinensis. The sequence goes on along the minus strand of NC_037089.1, from coordinate 32,303,796 downwards.
CCGAACCAAAGGACGTCAGCCATATTCATAAGAAGCAACATTACACGTAATGATACACCCAAGAGGCAATACCAAATTTTTTTTAGGGAAAATTTCACAAATAGTCACTCAACTATGACTCATTCGACACTTTGGTCACTGAAGTTTCAAATATATCACTTTGGTTACTTAACTATTACACTGTCAATCACTTAAGTCACCCAAAGAGTATTAACAAAGTGACTTAAGTGATTGACAGTGTAATAGTTGAGTGACCAAAGTGATATATTTGAAACTTCAGTGACCAAAGTGTCGAATGAGTCATAATTGTGTGATGCCCCGGAAATTCGTATTTATTTTCCGAGGATTTTCCGGAATTTAAATTGTGGGTATCGGATGGTTTCGTGGCTCGTAGAAGGAGTGGAAGTGTTTCGGACGAATTTTTATTCGCAAAGTGTGGAATTAGGAGGGGGGTTTCAAGGTTGACTTTTGATACGTTGAGATTCTCCAAAAACTTCCTTCACGAAAGTTATAGAGCGCGTCGATACGAGTTTGTGGACATGCGGAACGCGAGAATCGGAGTTCGTATGAAGAAGTTATGGGCTTCGGAAAAACATTCCATTTTGGTATAAAAGGACGAAATTTTCCGGAAATTGCAAAGAAGGCCAGATTTCCAAAAACGGAAACCCAGCCCTCTCCCGAGCCCGCGCGCAGCCTCCACTTCGCCGGCGTCGTTCTCGCTCCTCCGGCCACCGTTTGCTTCCATTCAAAAGTGGGTTTTGCTCGCCTCAATCCCCTCTTGAGGTCTGTGGAAGAATTGAAGAGAGATTCGAGCTGTGGAGGGAGCTACATCGACTGGAAGTGGCCGCTTTGGGGATAAAATCGCCTTGATCGGAGTCGGAGATTCCGGCCACCTTTGCCGGTGATTCTTGAGGGCTTTTGGAGCTTGGAGGACGTTGATGCTTCCCACAAGGTGGCTTGCATCGATTCAACTCGTGGAGGTCGAATTTTGGAATTGAAATTCTAGGGTTTCAATCGAGCTGTTTTGTTCTAAGGTAAAATTCGATCGATTGGTTCATATTTGGACTTTGTTGTAGTTATGAAAGTTGAAATTGGGGTTGAGATGAAGAACTTTGGTGTTGGGAGTTTTGTCAAATTCCGACTTTGGTCCGGCGGAACTGTGGTGGTGTTTTCCGGCAGTTTCCGGCCACCTCAGGGATAGTTTCTGTTCCTGAGTTCGATCTACTCGTCGATACGAGCATTTGGATATATTGTTTGTAATTTTTGGAGATCGTATGAATATGTTGTGATTTTTACGGTTTCGGACCGTTCGATGATTCGATCCGTGAGGAATTGAGTGTCCGATCGACTTTTGCTTCGATTCAAAAGTGGGTTTTCGAATGTTATTCCTTGTGTTTCATTGACTGAATCAAGGCTGTACTTCCTTAGGTGCTTGACAGAGGACGTTCTGTAAGCAGTCTAGTGGTGTGAAGACGCAGCGGGAGTTTCGAGGTGAGTAATCTCACAAGGTTCATTAATGAACAGAATTACCATTATCGTTTTGGCGTTAATTATTTAACTGCAAACTATAGTTGGTATTAGTAGGCATTCCTGAGCGAATGACTACGTATATATATATTTACGTGAAACTTTAAGACATGCAGAACACAATTCACCTCTAAGGCACCCTATGCATTTCAAATTAAAATCAACCAGAGCTGGTTATAGAGATAGAAAATCGAACAAATTAAAATCACATGTCGAGAACAGATGCGCAGACCTCAACTGAGAATGGAGAGAGAGAGAGCATCGCGTCTACCAGTTCAACACCTTTTATACCCAAGTCAAACAAAACACCGCAATTAGGCCAACAAAGGAAGGGTAAAATAGTCATTTCCCAGTACCGGCTCGGCTCGAGCAGGCACCCTTACTAAGCCGATGAACAGTTAAGTTGACTGAGAATTAGAAGATAGAAAATTGTTGCGTGTCCTTATTTATGGAAGCAAGAGAGAGCGAGCTAGAGGTTATTTGCATGGCAGAAATAGAGAGGGAGAGAGGTGGAGAGAATTGGTTCTGGTGAAGGCCTCTGTTGAATGTGACTGGGTTTGATCTATAAATGATTAATTTCTTATAATGTGCATTGCTTTTGTGTTAATTAACATGCATGCATGATATATTGATTCAATCTATGTAATCAAATGCGCCCCAAAAAGGAATGAGAAGTGAACCACCATCCAACTCTATATTCTATAAATGGGTTGATTTTCTGCTTATATGCATTGCGTTTATAAAGATTAAGTCCATATGAGGATGACAAGTGATCGAGCCACCATCCCACGTTCTCTATATTTGCTTTAGTCTCTACTCATATGCGAAAAGCCGTCCCACTTAACGTGCAGAGATACCATCGAACTTAATCAATTATAAGCCTTATCAGTTCATTCAACTCTATTCAATTGAAGAAGAGCAATTTCCTTTCCAAAAATCTCATATGATTGTTGTTTGCTATTAATATTAAAAAATCTCTTCATAAAGCCTATTTCAACCAATTTAACCCTATAAGTTATACGGTTCAGTTCTCATATCTAATATAATTGCTTTAACATCAATTATTCCAAATGTGAATCATTTTTTTATTGGTGGGTAACTAGAGATAAAGAGAGACAAGAAGCCTCCTTAACTCTAGATTTTATTAAAAAAAAAAAAAAAACCAATTACGAAAGGAGGGGTTAAACCAAATCTCCTAAGAAAAAGTCAAGCAACTAAACCAACACCAACTACCGAAAACAAAAATTTGTAGTCCTTGCAGATAATTATTGCTCATTTACGTTAGAAATTAAATTCGAAGAGGACTAGCTCAAAACCAGCTTTATGATGTCCTCGGTACAAACAAGCCATCTCCTTTTAATCAATTTTTCCTTTTCTCTTGATACTGGAATTATGTGGGTTTAAACTTTAAGACCTTATTAGAGTTGTTAGTAGATTGTATTGTGTCAAGGTATTAAATATTTTAGAATAGGAAAACTCCAATCTAATCGAATTAATAATGTGTTAACCGATATGCACAACTCATTTAGTAAAAGAAGCACTTTACAGATGAACAACTTCACTCATATAAACAACTTTTATTAACACATATAACCCATTTTAGGCTATATGAATGCACGACATATGATTTCACAAGAATCATTCACTAAAGTTTTTTTTTATTTTTTTTTAAATATGCTAGAAGAATAAAATCACAATGTATGTATAAAAACCAAAATTTCTTGAATTTTGAAACTTGAAAATCACACAATTACAAAATGAGTCAATTATAATGGTTCAATCCGACAGGAAATTATTAATAAACGAGAGGGTCTACAATCTTCTCAAGAGTTGACTTGTTTAACCCAAATAAAGTGGGTCAAAATTCAAGAAACTTTGGTGTTTATACATACATAGTGATTCTATGAGAAGTTCTATATACATACACATCCTTATTTACTAAATACACACCCATAATTTTTTTTTCCCATCATCTTCCTTAAACTTCCTCTTCTGCCCTTCTTTCTTACTAGGAAACTTTTAGTTACATATTTATTTACTTATGTTTTTATCCAATTTTCCTTTTAAATTAACTTCATCTTTTAAAACAATTAAAAGCACTACATCAATTCATTAAATCGACCACTGTCCACCTCATCCTCGCATCACCTCTACCATACAAGCAATAACCTGAATTTTCGTTATTAATTTCTGATGATGTCTGGAAATTAATAAATTGTTGATTCGTGCGATTATTAGTTTGGGGTGTCTTTCTTTGGCTTTGGGGTGGAGTGAAGGGGTCAAAAGGTTGACTTTTTATTTGTTGGATTTTTCTATAAACTTCCTTCATGAAAATTGTAGAGCGCGTTAATACAAGTTTGTGGACATATGGCACGAAAATCGGAGTTCGTATGAAGAAGTTATGGTAAGCGGAAATTTTTACTATTTTGGGAAATTCCTATAAATAGAAAAATTTTGGAAATTATTCGCATAACGGTAGGATTCCAAGGAAAAATGGGACCGTTCACACCTCGAATACAGGCCGAAAAACGCCCACATGAAGCAAAGCCTTTCAAAATCAAGAAATACAACGGCTCGCGGGACCCATACCATCACCTAGATGTATTCTAGTCCCTACTGCATGGGACGCGATACACTAACGCCATGGCCTACTACGCATTTGAGGAAACTTTAACAAACGAGGCCTTACATTGGTTCCTTAAGTTGCCCACCAACTCCATCGATAGCTTCTAGGAACTCGGGGACAAGTTCTTTCGGCGGTTCATTCCATGCGGCAGCGGCTATTGCACAACGCCAGACCTATTTCAACTCAAACAGAGGCCCAACAAATGCCTGATAGACTTTGTTCGAAGGTGGCAAAAGCAAGCTATGCAGTGTGGCTATCTCAACCCAGCCCTAGCGGCATTAGCGTTCAAGCAAGCCCTCCAACCAGGATACTTCTTGCTTCAGATCAACACCAATCCTCCGGTAACGTACGATGACCTACTCGATGCTGCCACTGCCTTTGCTCAAGCAGAGTACGATACTTTCGGTCATGATACGGGCGTAAGTACAATCCTATTAGTGTACCCCAACATAATAACCCTACCGAAAACACCAATAGTAGGAACTGAGATGGCAACAGGGACAAACCCGCTCAGCACAATGAAAGAACACCAAGAGAGACCCCCGTTTACAGCGATAAGAGAGACAAGCAATATGACAAAAGCCCTGAGAAACCCAAGCACACCTCATCAAGCAGTCGATACAATGACACACCATATAGCAGTAACCGATACAAAGAAACCCCAAAGTATGATGCACCCAGGTACGAGATCTATACCACATTCACTACCTTTTATGAGGACATCTGGAATAGCCACAAAGAAATCATCTAACACCCACCAAAGCGCAGACCCGGACAAGAGAAGCCACTAGACAACGGTAAGTATTGCACCTACCATAAAGAGACCTACCATCCCACCAACATTTGCTGGGCATTGAAGAACGCCATCAAACACCTCATCCAAAATAGTAAGCTCCTACAATTTCACACTCCCTCAACGGGAGCCAATGCGATCGAGGTCTATGGGCAAATATTGACTATACATGGTGGCACCCTTAGCGCCAATGCCCCCTGGGGAAAGAAATACTGAGACTCAGTCATGGATGCCAAACTCCACAAGTAGATTAGGACTCGATTGCTTTCAATCGCCAGGAAGAGACCATAAGAAAGCACCATAACGGCCCCTTCTTGATCACTATGGTTATCGACCACTATCGACGCCACAGGGTCCTGGTCGACAGTGGTGCTGAGGTTAGTGTCATGTTCAGCAGTTGCTAGGAAGGCCTGAAAAGAGACAAAAAGAAACTCAACCAGGATCATGAGCCTTTAATCAACTTTGCAGGGCAAATCACACAACCCTTGGGGTCAGACAACTTGCGCATAACACTTAGCAGAGGCAGCACTGTCACCACAATGACAACACACTTCATCGTTGTCGACTGCCCCTCATCCTACAACGTTATTCTAGGGCGAGACGCCAACTGGGGACTTCAATGCTTTGTGGCAGGACACATACTGATGATGAAGATACCCACTCCCGGGGGTACCCTCATAATCAGAGGTGACCAAGAGATAGGGAGATAGTGTAACTCTCTGTCTGTCGCGAGAGGGCATAACAGATATGAGGTACTCCTGGCCACGGACCTTCCTTCCCCATCTGACAAGCCCAATGACCCAAGGGAGGACCCCGAGACCCAAGAGGACAACGATACATACAGCAAGAAGAAGGAAGATAAAAAGAAGCTTAAGCACCCAAGCCCAAAAGCCTTGGAGGACCTGATATCGGTCTACATATCCGACACATTGCCAGAAAGAAATTTCAAAATAGGCTCCAAAACGGACCCAAACTTCCAAGCAGAGCTAACCACATTCCTAAAGTTTAGACAGGAAGTATTGGCATGGTCGTACTCCGACATGCCAGGCATCTCGGCAGACCTACTCACCCACAAACTCACCATCTCACCAGATGCTCCACCTATTAGTATAAGGGCTTTCACAGAAGTAAAGTACAAAATCATCCAAGTAGAGTTCAAGAAGCTCCAAGATATCGGGTTCGTCAAGGAAGTATCCTACCCGACATGGCTATCAAATGTTGTAATGATAAAGAAACCTAATGGCAAATGGCAAATGTGTGTTGACTACACCAACCTAAACAAGGCCTGTCTAAAAGACAACTTTCCCATGCCAAGAATTGACCAACTCGTCGATTCCACCAAAGGTCACAAGCTTCTAAGCTTTATGGATGCCTTGTCTGATATAACCAGATCGCCATGGAACCCTCCGATTAAGAGCACACATCCTTTACCACTGATAAGGGTCTATACTGCTACAAGGTAATGCCATTTGGACTGAAAAATGCTAGAGCAACTTACCAGAGGTTAGTTAATACCATATTTGCAGATCATATAAGGAAAATAATGGAAGTATACGTCAACGATATGCTAGTCAAAAGTATCACCATCGAGGATCACATCAAAAATCAAGGCATCATTTTCGACATCTTACTCTAGTATGGCATGAGACTCAACCCAGACAACTGTGTATTTAGTGTCCTTGGAGGAAAATTCCTGGGTTTTGTGGTTAGCGAAAGAGGCATTGAGGCAAACCCGGACAAGGTTCAAGCCAACCTTGATATGGCGCCACCAAAAACAAGAAATGAAGTCCAATCCTTCACGAGTAAGATTGTATCTCTCGCCCGGTTCATATCCCGCTTAACAGACAAATGTGCACCATTTTTCAAGCTCCTCAAAACCCACCACACTAAACACATCAATTGGGGACCAGATCATGACAAAGCCTTCAAGGCAATCAGAGACTACCTGGGATCCGTGCCTACCCTCTCTAAACCCATCCTCGGGGAGACCTTGTACATATATCTCGCAATATCGGCCACAGCAGTCAATTCTGCCCTCGTCAGGCGAGAGAGCACCGATGAGCTACTGGTATATTATACTGGCAAAGGATTCAACGATGCTGAGTCTAGGTACTCCAACATCGAAAAATTTGCCCTCGCACTCCTCACTGCCGCTAGGCGATTAAGGAAATACTTCTAGGCACACACCATTCATGTACTAACCAACCAACCCATGAAGCAAGCCCTCCAGAAGCCGGAGTCCTCGGGAAGGTTAGTAAAATGGTCCATTGAGGTAGGCCAGTTTGACATCCACTACACATCGCATACCACCATCAAGGGACAAGCTGCTGCAGACTTCATTGCAGAGTTCATACCCTTGGAAGAGAACGAACCCTTAAGCGAGATAGAATCGGAACCTAGCACCACCCCGATGTGGACACTCTATGTCGATGGGTCCTCTAACAGCAAACTCAGCGAAGCAGGAGTGATATTGACTGATCTAGAGGGGCACACATTTTTAGTAGGCACTAAAGTTCAAGTTCAAAGCTTCGAACAACACAGCCCAATATGAAGCATTGATAACCAGCTTTCAATTAGCAATAGAACTCGGAGTGAAAAACTTGAAAATCTTCAGCGACTCACAACTCGTTGTAAATCAGGTTGATGGCAATTTCCAAGCCAAGGAACCCTATTTATCTCATTACCAATCCCTTACAAAATCTCTACTCAAGTAGTGCCTTACCTCCCACACAATCGCCCTGATCCCACGAACACAGAACACCAAAGAAGACATTGTCGCCAGACTGGCAACATCGCCACCCGACATAAATATCGGAGACCTCAAGATGGAAGTCTTGGGCAAGCCAAGTATCGATAGACCCTTCTCGAAAATATTCACCATGGAGAGCCAAAGACCACTTTCATGGATGGACCCATTCATTGACCATCTCTCGAAAGATGTTGAGCCAATTAATAAGGCTGTTGCCACCAGGCTCCACAGGAGGGCGACACTATACACAATCCTCGAAGGCAAGTTGTACAGGAAAGGTAGGTCATTCCCTCTCCTAAAATGCATCTCTCTCGAGGAATGATAGCGAGTACTTCTATCTCAGGAGCCAGAAACTTGGCATTCAAAACACTTCGTATAGGATTATACTGGCCCACGATCGAAAAAGATGCAAAGCATCTCACCAACCAATGCTTGCCTCAAGTGCCACCAATTTGCCAACTCTCCTATTGCACCATCGGTGCCTCTTTCCATCATCATCGCCCCTTGGGCATATTGCCAGTGAGGACTGGACTTCATTAGTAAGTTTCCTATAGCTCCGGGACATTTGAAATTTGCCATCGTTACTGTGGACTATAACACGAAATGGGTTGAAGCTGAGGCCCTCACCACCATCACAGTCACCAAGGTCATCAATTTCTTGTGGAAAAACATTTTTTTCGGTTCAGAATCCCTAAAATGATAATCACCAACAACGGTGCATAGTTTGATAACGATACACTGAGAGAATTCATAGGCCAGTACGACACCAAGATCCAATATGCCTCATTTGCCCATCCCCAAACAAACGACCAAGTCTAAGCAGTCAACAAGATAATCAAGCAGAACTTGAAAAAGAGACTGGATGACACCAAAGGCCTTTGGGTAGAGAATTTACTTGAAGTCTTGTGGGTTATCAGGACAACACCCACTGAGGCCAACCGAGAGTCCCCCTTCTGCATGTCATTCAGCACCGAGGCGGTAATCCCTGTTGAATAAGAAGTAGAAAGCCAGCAAGTAGCTTGCTTTGACCAAGCAACCAACTATGAGGACCTCAACCTCAACCTTGACCTCTTGGAGGAGCGCTGAGAGTGAGCAAACCTTCACAACATGAACAACAAACATCGTATCGCCTGATACTAGAATGCCGGGATAATGCCTTGTGCACTCACCATCAGTGATTAGGTAATGAAGGAAACAATGCCACCCCCAACAAGATTGAAAGCCACATGGGAAGGACTTGACGAAATCGTCAAGGCTGTCAGGCAGGCAACCTTCTATTTGAAAGGAGGCGATGTCAATATACTGCCACACCTATGGAATGGCCAACACCTCCATTACTACCCAAAGTAAGACGACCACAAGCTTTGAGATCGCCTTCACGCCACCTAAGTTTCACACCAGCACCAACCACTGCCATCCAGGTCTTAACTTATCTAATGTATTTGGTCCTTGCCTTAGCGCATCACTCCATGAAAATCCTTTACTATCGTTAGAATTTGCAATTATACATATCCGCATCATAATCGGCCACGACTGCAACAATCATTTGCAAACCCCCCCCCCCTTCACCTATTGGCGCTAGGCAACGAGGTGGCCCAATAATAAACCAACACACTAAGGGTAAGGGTACGCTGTATAGCAATCCCAACTCGTTACTCATGCGTTAAGCAATGCAATGGTGATATCACTCATAGCCGGTTCTGCTGACATAGTCAAGACTATTCCTCGCAAACCCTTGTGTTGCCTATCGCGATCGCTTATCTCAATCAATCAACACAGCATATCGCTAAACGTCACAATGTCAACAATATTCTATCTTGAAAGATCATACGTAAAGCTAAAATGATAAACGCCCAATGTCAATGATATTCTATCACGAAAGATCAAACGTAAAGTTAAATGATAAATGCCCAATGCCAACGAATTGCTATCGTGAAAGATCAAATGTAAAGTTAAACGATATATAAATGCCCAATGTCAACGAAATGCTATCACGAAAGATCAAATGTAAAGTTAAAATGATAAATGCCCAATGTCAATGATATTCTATCGCGAAAGATAAAACCTAAAGTTAAATGATAAACGCCCAATGTCAACGAAATGCTATCGCGAAAGATCATATGTAAAGTTAAAACGATAAATGTCCAATGTCAACGATATGCTATCGCGAAAGATCAAATGTATAGTTAAACGAAAAATGCTTAATGTTAATGACACGCTCTCTCGAAAGATCAAATATAAACCCAAATGATAAATGGCCAATATTAATGACATGCTATCGCGAATGATTACACGTAGGAAAATCGCAACCTTAACACCTCCGACACATATCGGAAACCAAGGATCGTAGCCGCCAAGATAGTCGCACGAAAGGCAACGATTACATGACACGCTGTTAAATACAAAATGCTAATCGAAAGTGATTGCCAACACTTCCCATTACTGATAACAAAAGGTCTACTGAACTAAAGATTTCATTCACTACAAAGGCTTTGCGGCCAATAGCAATACATTACACTTCATCCCCTACGCAGTATGACACAAAAGCCTACTCTACGCACAGCGATATCACTCCTCTGACAAGCCCGATTCTTTGAAATTCGAGCAGCCCCAAAAAAAACATCATTGCCGTAGGTGCTTGGCGCACTAGTCTAACTTTGGTGGGAAAGACTGGGGGACAGACTTACTCTCTGCCCCATCGCCGCCCGATCTCCATCATTGTAGCCGCGCCGCACTGCCAGCAATCAGTGCCCTTAGGTTTCTCATTTGAACATAGATTTAGTTCCCCAGGAGCACCGATTGCACAACCTTCAAGTAATGGAGGGGCTGAGCCTACCTGAGATTAGGCTATAAGGCCTATAACCCTGGCATCAGATTAAGCTATAAAGCCTAGAAATCTGGAAAGGAAAACTGACAATTCGAAGGAATGATTTCATAAGCAGAAGCAAAATGAAAAACAAGAAGCCATGTTGTGAGTTCACTCCACCCCAAACTGACCCCATCTATTTATAGGGGAAATCACCAACTAAACCACCTCCAGATGCCCAAAGGTCACACCACTTTAATAACTGCAATAATGATAGCATCGAAAATAGAAAAGGTAGTTAATATGTTCAATGAACGGAGGACTATCGCCCATCGAAGTAACCGTTCCCAACAAATCACTTCTTATATTCCCAAAAGAAAAGTAAGTGCCAGAAACAAGCCAACTGACCAATGTTCCTACAAAATTCAAAGCATTTACATGTCAGCAAGCGTATTGGCAACACTACACAAAAAAAAAAAAAAAAAGGAGACTGAAGGTAAACTAAGTCTCACCCTCCGCACTGCGTGCTCGCTCGACTAATCCATCTCGCCCCCCAACGTTCTCGCCTTCTGGTGTCACCTCAGTATCCACCACCGGCGCTTCACCATGATCATCAACATGAGCATTCCCAGCTTCTTGATCCCCACCGTGGCTCGCACCATGCTCCGAAGCAACTGGTGGTTCCCGGATCACAATGCCCCCTCTATGGCCATCGCTCGCAGCACTGGCCACCTTCTTCGCCTGCATATTGCCAACCATCTTATCCTAGTCAATCCATCCTCCAGTGATACCATCTCGAATCGAATGCAAGGCCTCATCCGAGAATGCTTTGTTCACTTTCTCTTTGAAGTTGGACGATAAAAGGTAGTGATCGATAGTGCGGAACACACTATCCCTTTTAGACTTTTTGAGCCTGTCCGCATGTGTCGCCGCTTCCACAAGCAAATGAATACAATCCTTAGCGAAGGCACTAGCCCAAGAACGCTCTTCAGCCACCCCCTTCCTCAAATACTCCAGCTCCACATTCTTCTCGCCAGCCTTGCATTCGACAACCCTTAAATGATCAATCTCCCTTTGCAAAACACCTAGCTACCCCTCTAACTTAACCAATCTATTTGGGTAAGGGGCTAAACTCTGCAATGTCTCCTCACGAAGTTCAAACTGGGCATCCCACTTTCAGACTTGCCTCTCCAACTCCTGCAGACACCCTTCAACAGTACGGAACTGTACCCTAACCTCCTCCAAGGACTTCGACCCCACCTCAGCCTGCTGCAACTTGCTAGTAAGGTCCAAGTTTGATTCTTTCAAAGGGGCAACTGCCTCCTCGGCCTCCCGCCTTCAAGTTTCCTCTATAGCCAGTGATCGCTCTAGCTCCATCGTCCTCGCAATGACATCGTCAATCGCCGACCTCATTTCTTCATGGTTAGCCTGGCTGTGATCCAACAAACCCTGAATCTCTTGAGCCCTCCACCTCTCAGCCTCCAGCCCGCCCCAGAGCTGAGTGATCTCTTTATCAAAGTGCTCAAGCAACTCAGCCGATGCTTGATAATTCATATTCACAGCCTCCACATCGCCATATAAACGGTATATGTAAAAAAAAAAAAACAAACAAAAATGAGGGGGAGGGACAGAAGAACAGAGAAAACGCATACCCTCATCAACCTCTCTTGGGCATCCTGATACCCGAGATGAGGATCCTCGGAGTTAACACGGCCCTGATCACGATGACAATTGTGCAGATCAGCCACCATGTGCAAAAAAACACCATCTGTGATCCTGATCTAGCCAAGAGTGCGAGCGAGACCTCCAACAATCTCATCACGTGAGTGCCAAGAACCCTCACTCGTGGACCTCGAGAATGCCACCTCGTCAACCCGCGATCTCTTCCCCCGCGAGGGTCAATATTGATACCTACTTGAGGACTCCCGAGAGAAGCTGTGAAATAGTCCTCTTCCTTGGCTCGGCACCGTCAGTGCGCTCTCAGGTACCAGTACCCCGACCCCCATCTCCCCCACCTGGCTGAACAGAAGCCTCCACCACAGCTACTTGGACTTCCTCGCCACCTCCACTTTCTCCAGTGCCACGCTGAGTGTCGCCAGCCCCGATCACCACAACTGCGGCATCAAAAACTTGGCTTGTTACCTAAGTCTCCCCGCTATCAATAGCGATAACCTCTCTGGACCTTGAACCCTTACTATCGGTGCCAAAAACACCCTCCAGCTGCTCCAAGACCACGTCCTCCACTAGGTGAACCCTAGCACTGGTATTGCTCTAACGCCGCTCAACTTTCTCAAACAATTCCTCCACAGAGATCTCCACTTCCAAAGACGGAGCTTGCTGCTCCACAACGCCCCGAGCACCCTGCTCAACATTGAGAGCACCTTCCTGTACTTGAATATCGAGGGACTAACTCTCAACTTGGGCCTGGGCAAGCACCCCTTCCCCTCGAAGTCCCTGGCAGCCTCGCCTCCTTACAAACTAGGGGGGACTGTCCTTCTCGCCCCACTGGGACTTGAGGATGCTGCCTCACCCTACTCGCTGAGTCTCAAGAACGTAATCTAGCCTCACCTACCTGATCATGTTGACCTTGTATCGTGGCCTTACCCACCTGCATCTCGACATCAGCTGCTCGACTATTAAGGTACTCCAAAAGCCTATCAGGAAACCTCTCGTACACATCATCGGGCAGCTACATGTTCACCCGATGCTCGGTCTCGTAAACCTCCCCTCTTGGCAAATCCATGTTGCACCACCTTACCACCTCCAAGTCTTTTAGCAACTCCTATATTATGGCATCTGCATTCACCTCGGAATAGGGGGCGTCACTCTTCCTAGCAACCTCACTGGGCATGTTGACTAAAAAAAGAAAAGAATTCTATCAGCAAAGGAAGACAAGATCAAAAAAGATACCAAAAAAAAACAACTACAACAACAACAACAACCACCCCTCACCGTAACACCTCCCCAATTCAAATCTCTCGTATATACTCAGCCTACACAGGTGATAAAACCCCTCATTCCCTCTATCGGGGTTAGGTTAGTATCCTGCCTTACTACGATACAAAGAAATGTTGTTACCATACTAGTAACGCACATATACTAAAGACACAATCACAATACTAAAAAATGGGCTGAAACTAAGTAGGAGCCCGATGCATCATATATGGGTTTTGCCAAAGACCACCAACGAGATAGGGTTTCCCCCTCCATTGACCATAAATGTTGGAAGGCAAATCCTCAATGATTACGCGCTTGCGTGCCCTAAGATTTACGCACCTACTATATCCAGACTTCGTGGAGTACTGCATCTTAAACATGGAACTAAACTCCTGATACTAGGGCATTGTTGTTTGCTAAGCTTCCACAACACCAAAACCCCCATTATCTACTTCAGTGCATTAGGCGAGAGTTGCCCTAAAGAAATGTTAAGGCAGGACAACAAATATTGCATCTCCTCAGGTATTGGAAATGTCAATCCACATTTGAGCTGGTACTCGTAAAAGCACGCCCACCCCATCGTGGGATGTGTAAAGAACTCGCTATCCCTCAAGGGGCACAATAACACATTGTTCGAAATGCCCCAAGTTACCCTCATCTCGGCAATCTACTCCTCCGTCATGCTCACCCCATGTTGGTCGATAAACATATCATCAAAGGCAACAAGCAATCGTCCACGCGGCGATTGGGGAATCTCCAATAACTCGAAATCCCCCATTGCAGGAACCTCTTGACCTAGCACCACTCGGACAGCGGCGAGAGGAACCCTCATCGCCCCCACCTCGAGAGGAACCCTCACCAACCCGCTTGCCATTTCCATGTTGCTCGCGAGCCATGCTGTGAACAACACCCAAAGCAAGTCAATCCCCCCTGCCTATCGCCTTCGCCGACCCACCCCACAGCAAAATTTTCAAAATCCAGACACACCAGTTTGGAGCCACAACACAGGCACCGACCAAACCCAAAATTCACACTCCCCAAACCTAACCCAGTAACACAAAGACCCAAAATTTCCCAACCATTCTCAACTCAAAACAATAAACCCCAGTCAAACCCACATTCTCTCAACAACACATTGCTAGAATAAAAACCAGAAAACAAAAAGTCCGACGTATCTGTTCTCTTCCACATGCGAAGACTGCAGACATAAATGCCGGAAACTTCATCTGAAACTGTGAATTCTAGCAACAGACAATATATTCAAACCTTCTGGGCACCAAAGTTCCAACTTTACCTGTTTTCTCCTTCAAAATCCAATCAAAACAAGGGGAACAGTAGCCATCTCATCTCCCTCCCCCGCCTATGTATAGGGTCCACGAGAGTACAGGGACAATTGGGCGTGCAAGGACTACAACACCGGATTCCGCCACATGTCCGACATGTCTAAGTGTCACAGTGGTTATGCGTCGTCGCCTCGACTCCTTACCTACTATCCCATTATTACCTGTTACGAAGTCCAATACACCGGACTTCCCGCACAGAAAATGCAAATGGCAACAGCACACGTGTCGCCAGGGCAAAGCAAATACGCCAAAAGATGCATGAAACCCTACCTTGAGCACACGATAGCGATACAGCGCCAAAAAGCTAAAAGTGGTCCCTTCACCCTAGTCAACACTCCTCTTAGATGGGGACTTGGGGGACTGGGAGGGTAATGATTGTATGGAAGCCACTTGGCTAGGGACTCGCCTTGAACTTACGATACTTCTACCAAAAACAAACTCCATACCTAAGAGAACTCTTGACCGAGGACTTGGGGGACTTGTTGATATATATACCCCCAGGCACAATTATCGGAAGCACAGGGCTCATCTAGCTATCAAAAGGCAACAAAGGAACTCCCAGCCAGGGATCCTGATACCCCTCGGGGGCTGTGTCGGGAGCCCAATCTTCCCACATCGAATGAAATGAAACCATGCTCCCCCAAATCTATTACATAATGATCATCTCCAACACCCAAAAGAGGTAACTATCTACTATCACTATCCATTATCTTTATCTTATAACGATACTGACTTAAGCATCGGAGCGTTGAAGGCTAGCACACCCAGTCTTCCCTCTGACCTTTGCTTGTTTCACAGATAAATGAGGCCAATAGTGATAGTGACAGAACAAGACATCTCGTGATTCGGCTGGATTAGACATCCCTTTATACAGCTTAAACAATAACCATGGGATGTTATTTATTCATGTTGTAAAACATGGGTTTGGATCAATTTAGAATTTCATGGAGATTATCATGTTGACTTGAAATGTTGGATATGGTTCTTTTAATTATCAGTTTAGACATATATGGATGTATGATGATCTTGTGGTAGAGTTGAGGGTGGAAGTGTTTAGAAGTGTGATTTTTATTCATTTCACATGTTTGAGTTGTCCACTTTTAGGGAAAGTTCTGCCAAATTTTTAGTAGGATTTTCTCAAAAAGTTGCCCCCATAGGGCCACCTCGGATTTCATGGTGAAATTTGCGGCGAGTCCTGTTGCATGTATGTAATATTGACTCAATTAGCTTCATATAACTGTCAAGAGTTGTTATTAACACAAAAGTTGTTAACGAAATTAAATTTCTGAAGAAGCAAAATATAGTGTTTGAAGATAATTTGTTTGTAATATGAGTAAATAAAATATTTTTGTCTAAGTACCCCACTGAGGTTAGATTTTTAGCATTGCCCATATTGACAACCCTAGACTGCATTCACCATTATGAAGGAAAATCACATTGACAAACCAGATTTGATCATCGATCCATCTTGGTACAACAAACTCCTATTTATTAAATCAGATTTGATTCGAATTCAAATCAAAATGTGATCCATTCAAAGTAAAGGTCTATATATAAGAAATCGTAAAAGTGATTAAAAAAAAAATCACGAAAAACAAGTTAATGCTGGTCGTATTGTTCTTACAAATTTGTTACGTAGAATATTGGTTCATTGTATGCCAGAAAAAGAATTGAATCAGGAAGTCAATCAATAATGATAACTTAGCAACGATCAATCTTGTCCAGTTGTACACAACGCTGCAAAAGCAATAGAAATCAAGTTTTCCAGAGTCATAGTGCATATATCTAACAAATTTAGGGTAAAGGAACTTGTAAAACATGAGATCCCTAAAAAATTTCTTACCCCAGCCAGACCCTGCTTGTTGCACCCATCTTGATGTATAAGATCCCGCAATCAACAAAGCAACGTGCCACCTTCTTTCTTCTACATATTTGTTAATTGCAACGGCCATCTCTTTTAGCACCAGAACTCGTCCGTTTTTTACAAAGGATTTCCTTATGTGTCTGCCTAACACCACGACATCTTCTAATGCTGATCCACCCCCTTGTGCTACATCAGGTATCATCGGGTGCATGGCAATGCCAGCCACTGCTATGTTTTGCTTGCTTAAGTTCCCAAATACAATATGCCATGGATATCTGAACTTCAGCGGAGCCCATGTCAACGTTGAAAGAATTGTATTAAACTCTTTCTTATGTGGTGCACCCAATGAAATATGATGTCTAGGAAAGTCATTGAGATTAATGGTACTTAAGAGAGCCTCGCTCCTTCAACATCTCTCTCTACTTTCCTGGTCATATTTGATTGGAGTTACCAAAGGGATAGAGTGACTACAATGTTTCCTGGAGAGTTGGAATGCCTTGTTGATAGTGGCACCACACATACTATATTACGACATAGGCATCTATTTCTATGGATGACGCCTAGTCGATCTTCTGTGACTACGATGGCTGGACCATCACAATTGATTCATGGTCGAGGACCAGCTCAATTTATGTTGCCAAATGGCACAAGTATTAATGTCACCGAAGCTCTATATGCTCCTAGGGCTGGAACGACCCTATTGAGTTTTAAAGATATAAGAGCTAATGGTTTTCATGTGGAAACACATTGTGAGAATGGACAAGAGTTCCTTTGCATCACCTCTAATGACTACGGACATAAACGAGTATTAGAGAAACTTATGTGTCGCTCTAGTGGGTTGTATGCAACCACTATTCGAATTATTAAATCCAACCATGTCATGAGAGATGACTTATGGGATTCTGACACATATAAGCTTTGGCATGACCGTTTGGGACATCCAGGTCGTGATATGATGATCCGTATATTAAAGACTTCACACGGACATCCATTTTTCAAAACGAAAAGAAGTCAGAACCGAAATTCGGTCCAAGGTAGGGCTAGTGCAGCCTACCCCCTACGGCCTAAAAGTGGTATTGACGCCACTAATGCCTCCTTGGTCCCCTTTTCTACTTCTAAAGTCAATTGTGACTTCGTGGCTCAACCAGATTCTTCCGTGGTTGCTTCTAAAGCCCATCTTTCGTTTTGTAAAGCCTGCTCTTTAGCAAAATTAGGATCGAGACCATCCTATGCAAACTAAGGAAAATATTCCATTCTGACAAAGAATCTAAGGTGATATTTGTGGACCTATTCAACCAACTTGCGGACCATTTAGATATTTTATGGTGTTGGTTGATGCATCGACACGCTGGTCACATGTCATGCTATTGTCTACAAGAAATGCTACATTTGCTAAACTCCTAGCACAAATCATTAAATTAAGTTCTCACCACCCTGATCATCCCATTAAGTCAATTCGTCTTGACAATGCTAGAGAGTTTACATCAAAAACGTTTGATGACTATTGCATGTCCATTGAGATTAAGGTTGAACACCCTGTTCCTCATGTCCACACCTAAAATGGTCGCTAGAGCATTGGTTATGTGCACCAATCTCCCTGTTTCTGCTTGGGGCTATGCAATATTACATGCAGCTGTGCTCGTTCGTCTGAGGCCTACTACCACTCAACCCTTTTCTACGTCCCAAATGGTTACTAGATATGAGCCTGATGTCTCACACTTACGCATATTTGGATGTACAGTTTATGTGCCAATTGCGCCGCCACAGCGCACCAAAATGGGTTCTCAAAGACGATTAGGCATTTATGTTGGATATGACTCTCCAACCATTATCCACTACTTAGAACCCTTGACAGGTGATCTATTTACGGCTAGATTTGCGGATTGTCACTTTGATGAGACAGTCTTCCCGTCGTTAGGGGGAGATAAGAACAATAATGTTCAACAGGAACAACTTTGTCGTGGTCTGTCCCCACTTTGTCTCATCTTGATCCCCGAACCGCACAGTCCAAAATTGAAGTGCAGAGAATTCTCGATCTTCAGAACATAGCAGACTCTATGCCTGAGCGTTTTCTAATATCGCTAAAGTGACAATATCACATATACCTGCTGCAAAGGTGCCTGCAAGGATTGATGTCCCTAAAAATCATGGACATGGCGCCACCCCTAGGGGTATTGGGCATGGTGTCGTCACCACTAATGGTGATGGCAATGTGGCTCAGGCCGGGCTCCCAACAAGGAAACATGGGAGACCCAAAGGTTCGATGGATTCTCGCCCGAGAAAGAAAGCGAGTTTGGCACAAAAAGATCCATTAATCATCGACATAAATAACCCATCTCATGAAGATATTCCTGATTATGGTTATGTCCAAGAGACATCATTGGGGGATGCTCCAATGATAGAACCAACTCCAGGGAATAGTGAGATCTCCATGAATTACACTAGTGTACATGAGACGTTGAATAGAGATTCGATTATGATGTGTTTGCATACTCTATTGCTCAAGGGATTATAGAACACGATGATATCGAACCTTGCTCTGTTGAAGAATGTCAACGAAGAGCAGATTGGGCCCATAACGCTGACACCCCCAAATATAAAGCCTGTTGGCCATAAATGAGTCTTTGTTAGAAAGCGTAATGAGAAAAATGAGGTTGTTAGATACAATTCCCGCCTTGTGGCGCAAGGTTTCTCACAACGCCCTGGACTTGACTACGAGGAGACATACTCTCCCGTAATGGACGTTATAACGTTCCCCTACCTTGTCAGTTGGTAGTTTCTGAAAAACTTGACATGCAGCTTATGGATGTGGTTACAGCATATCTATATGGGGATCTAGAATCAGAGATATATATGAGGTTCTAGATGGACTCCAATTACCCAAGTCAAGTGGCTCTAAACCACGGAGCGCGTTTTCAATAAGATTGAGACGCTCACTATATGGATTGAAACAATCCGGACGGATGTGGTATAACCGTCTAAGTGACTACTTGATTGGGAAGGGATATGTCAACAATGAAATATGCCCATGCGTGTTTATAAAAAGGACAAGTTCCAGATTTGCAATTATAGCAGTTTCTGTCGATGACATGAACCTAATTGGAACTCTAGATGAGTTAAAGGAAACTGCTAAATACTTGAAATCCGAATTTGAGATGAAAGATCTTGGGAAAACACGGTTTTGTCTCGGATTAGAACTCGAGCACCGTGGTGATGGGATTATGATCCATCAGTTAGCATATACTCAAAAATTACTAAGGCGCTTTAATGAAGATAAAGCAAAGCCTGTGAGTACTCCCATGATCGGCCGTAGTCTTGAGCCCGGAAAAGATCCGTTTCGTCCAAGGGATGAGGACGAAGACTTATTAGAGGCTGAAGTGCCCTATCTAAGTGTAATAGGTTCATTATTGTACTTAGCTCAATGCACAAGACCGGATATCTCATTCGCAGTGAACTTGTTAGCTCGACACAGTTTTGCGCCAACACGCTGCCATTGGATTGGCATAAAGACAATCTTTCGATACTTGGGAGGAACCATTGATATGGCTTGTTCTATCCCTACAGAGAGAAAATAAATAATGAAAGTGTGGGATCAGACTCCACAAGGCAAAACGCCACCTTTCGTGCTCCTCTTCCCCTCCATCAAAATCACAACCTTGATGGGTTTTGCTGATGCTGGGTATCTCTCTGACCCTCACAAAGGTCGCTCCCAAACTGGTTATGTCTTTACCATGGGAAGCACTGCGATATGTTGGAGGTCTACAAAGCAAACCCTTGTTGCTACTTCCTCAAATCATGCAGAGATTATTGCTCTACATGAAGTTATGCGAGAATGCATATGGCTAAGGTCTATCGTTAGACACATTCGAGGAACTTGTGGTTTGAAGTCTACCACAGATGAACCTATATGCATTTATGAAGATAATGCAGCTTGTGTTGAGCAAATGAAGTTGGGTTTCATCAAGGGCGACAACACCAAGCATATATCGCCTAAGTTATTTTACAATCAGCAACAACAAACACTTCTAAATATTGAAGTGAATCAAATCCGTTCAGAGGATAATGTAGCGGACTTATTTACCAAGTCGTTACCTAAATCCACCTTCGAGAAACATGTGAAGAGCATCGGATTAAGAAAGTTATCCGAACTCCCATAATTGTAGAAATCAGGGGGAAACCTTGACATCAGGGGGAGGTATAATGTCTACATGTTCAATCTCGAAAAGTGAAGGACGTGTTGTGCTCTTTTTTCCCTTCGACCAGGGTTATTTTTGTCCCACAGGTACCTGGCAAGGTTTTTTAGTGAGGCAACGATCAAAGCGTCATCACCGAGTTTAAGCGGCACAAGGGGGAGTGTGGAAGGATGTCGACTACTCCACATTCACGCGCGTTGTGCTCTTTTTCTCCTTCCACCAAGGTTGTTTTTTCCCACAGGGTTTTTATTACTTGACAAGGTTTTTGACGAGGCAACTTAGAAGCGCATAGCAGAGGCAACACTATTGACATGGAATATCTAAGGGGGAGTGTTGTAAATGATAATGACTACTCATGCAATAAGTATTACTTAATGTATGCGATTGACAGACTCGTAATGTATGCGATTGACATACTTGTAATGTGCGATTGATTAGTATAGCTATTATGTATTGCCTTTTGTTTACATAATGTAACCCTATATAAACCTCATGGTGAGATGAATACAATACAATACAATTTTCCAATTCTCTACAACAAATTTGTTATTTTTCTCTCTTACAGGCAGCTTTTTGTTTGTGGAACTTTTTATTTTGTAGGAAGATATGATTTATACATCATGAAGAAGTATCTTGTCTCCTAATTTTGCAAATGGAAGTTTTGAATTATGGATTTGAGTCTTTGGTCATATTAGAAATGAATTTTGTTTCTCACTGATCAAATCATAACAGATTTTATTTGGTTAAAGGACTAAGCTTATTTGTGTAGATGAGTATTGCTAACCTGATCGAAGAGCTTACAGAGCCTTTGAGTTTCATTCATTATAAGCTCTAGTAGTGAACACTCCTTCAACAACTTGAGGGATTCAAGAATAATAGGATAGCGTCACTAGCTACACTGCTTCTCCATTTGAGCTTGTGCAATGCCTAACATGTTTATTGCATTTAAGTTATTGACTAGGATTTTCAGTGTATATGATTTACTTGAACCTCTCTATCTACTATTAACACATTGTGGTTCATTTTGAGTTTTATCAGGCTTTTGGTCAACTAATCTGTCCAGGATGTATAAGAAGCAGATAAAACTTTGTTCACTGATTACGTCAATTGATTTTGGCATCCTTACTATATGTATGATGATATGCAGAGTAAGAAGATGTAAGACATCTGTGTAAAACCATATTCATGCTTACAATCATATGCATACAAGCTCGACAATAATCACACAAGAATCAAGACTTACCTTCAGCAATTACTGGCATGGATTCCATCTTCTGTAGCTGCACAACAATGATTACTTGAAGATGGCTTTCTGTTACTTACCAACTTGTTTCTCGATGGACAAAACAATATGCAAAACGTGGTAGTAACAGGGACCAAGTTCATGTATTTATATAGGATAGTTAACCCTTAGATTCCTTCCATTAAGGTAATTCTTAAGGGACAAGTCTCCTAATTAGAATCCTAATGTATCACAATCTGGAAGCCTTTCTTGTAGACTAAGCAATGGATTACTATCCTTAATGAATTGATACACTGCTTCATTAAGTTACTAGTATTGATTTACAGTTTGTATCCATGTTAAACTAGGATTGATATCAAGCTAATCATCATATACATTATGATAATTTGTGACAAGTCCACATTTGATTCTTACAATGTCCCCCTTGGACTGACACATATTATACTTGATGATTTGCACCAAATAATATCAAAACTAATTTAACTTACCAAAGTGCGCGCCAGATAAAAAACTTAAATCATAAATCCATTCCAACATGGTCAAATCACAGTTACTTATGCAGAGCAAGAAACAGTATACATTTTAACAAAAATGCAAAGTTTCAAAACCACAAACACAAGCTCCTGCAATCTACAAATGTCAATCCAGAAGTGATACAATATATGCTAATGTGTATCAACAAGAAGACATATACCAGGTCCTACTTTATGTTTCTTAAACCAGAAACTCAAGCAAATTTACTGGACACTGATGACTTAAGATTATTGGTTGAACTTAACATCATGCTAAACATGATTTAAACCATTTGATAGCAAGTATGATATTCAAAAACAAGATGATAATTTCCAAAATAAAACAATAAAGCTGCAGCAAAACCATATTTGGAAATACCTCAAAAATTTATTGATAATAAAAACTGTCATTACAAACAAGTTGTGATAAATGAGCTGGAAAATCACAACTCAAAAGATACAAGAACTCAGGAACTTTAAAACTTTAAATTGCTCCAACTGGACTAACTCTCTACTGAACCTAAGCATCTAGATTAGCTAAAACTCCAATGCTTGCTGTATGTTTCTGGAATGCAGCCACTGACAATGACTTGGTGAAAGGATCTGCTAGCTGTGAATTTGTGTCAATACTCAGAACAGCTATCTCACCATGCTTTACCCTTTCTCTAACACTGTAATACTTTAAATCAATGTGTTTAGAATTATTTGATCTTTTACTGTTCTTGCTAAAGAAAACAGCTGCTTCATTATCACAAGTGTGCCTGCCACAATGTGACTTAACACTTTGGTCTGCATAAAAAAATTCCTGATCCAAAATCCTTCACACACAGTCTCATACACTGCAATAAATTCAGCTTGCATGGTGGAAGTTGAAACAAGTGTTTGTTTCATGGTCTTCCAAGCAATAGCACCTCCTGCAAGCATGAACACATATTCACAAGTCGACTTCTTGGAGTTTGGATAATTCCCTGTAAAATCAGAATATGAAAATCCAACAAGTTTCAGATCCTCCACTTGCCTATACACTAGCATGTAATTCTTGGTTTTCTGTAGGTATCTCAACACTTTCTTCCCAGCTACCTTGATAGATTGAAGCCTTGATAAAACCCCTATTGCAAAAGATAATTCTGGCCTAGTGCAGACTTGTGCATACATGAGACTTCCTACAAGTATAGCATAAGGCTTTGACTCCATATTCTCTTTTTCAATATCACTTTTGGGACTTTGCTTCTTGGTTAGTTTATCTCCTTTGGACATGGGAACTTCTCCAGCTGCACACTTCTCCATACCAAATCTCTTTAAAATTTTGGTAACATAATTCTGTTGAGACAATCTAAGTAGTCTCTGTGCTCTATCTCTTTTAATCTCAATACCTAGTACATAGGATGCTTCTCCTAAGTCTTTCATGACAAAATTCTTTGACAGAAAGCTCTTGGTATCTTTAAGCAGTTTTAGGTTACTGCTAGCCAAGAGTATATTATCCACGTAGAGAACTAGGAAAATAAAATTGTTCCCAACTGTCTTCAAATAAACACACTCATCAACAAGGTTTTATGTAAATCTAAAAGTAGAAATTACCGAGTCAAATTTCTTGTACCACTGTCTAGAAGCTTGTTTTAGGCCATAAATTGATTTTCTTAATTAACTTGCACACTAAGTTTTCACTTCCAGCTTGTACAAACCCTTCTGGTTGCCTCATATAAATCACTTCATCTAGTTCACCATTCAAAAAAGCTGTTTTAACATCCATCTGGTGCAGCTCCATATCAAAATGAGCCACTAATGCCATGATTATCCTAAATGAGTCTTTTGTAGAAACCGGAGAAAAAATCTCAGTAAAGTCAATGCCCTCTTTCTGTGTAAAACCTTGGCAACTATCCTTGCCTTGTGTCTCTTTACATTGCCATTTGCATCTCTTTTGGTTTTGAAAACTCATTTACAACCTATAGGCTTCTATTTGGGGTCAGGTTCAACTAATTCCCAAACTGCATTTTGGCTCATGGAATCAATTTTTGCTTCCATTGATGAGATTCACTACTTTCAATGGCCTGATTAAATGTAGTCGGATCATTGTCCTCTGCACTGTCCATTTCAATTTCTGTTTCTTACAGATAAACAATGTAGTCACTCTCTTCCCCCCCCCCCCCCCCCCATAAGTTGGTTTTCATGCTCTTTGTGATCTTCTAAGCTGAGGATTTTCAGGATTTGGTTGAGTTATTTGAGGATTTTGAGGTTCTGCATCAGGAATTGGTTCAGGTAAAATTTCTGGTTAAGCTTGATGATCATCAAGATGCATTTCCTGATCAGGCACTGGATATTGTGCATCTTGATTTTCTGCAACAGTTCCAGTTGCTAATGGTTCTTGTTCTAAAGGCAATGCTACATTTATATTCTCGTTTGACACAATTTCCTCAACATCTGAGGTTAAATCCTCAAAATTTGCATTGTGCACTTTTTCACTTAGGAATTTTACTTGATGATTTTCAAAAATCCTAGGTGAATGGTGAGCAGAATATAACTTGTAGCCTTTAGATTTATATGGATAACCTATAAAATAGCAACTACAGTTTTGGGGTCAAGTTTATTCAAGCTTGGATTATAAATCCTAACTTCTGCATGACATCCCCAAACATGGCAGTGATGAAGACTAGATTTCCTGCCACACCAAAGCTCAAAAGTAGTTTTTCTATAGCTTTGCTAGGTGTTCCGTTGCAAATATAATTTGTAGTTTTTAAAGCCTCACCCCACAGAAATTTTGGCAAACCAGTTGTACACATCATGCATCTAACCATGTTCAAAAGGGTCCTATTCTTTCTCTCTGCAACACCATTCTGTTGTGGGTTATAGGGTGTTGTATATTGAGCTTTAATTCCATTGTCTTGCAAAAACAAGGCAAATGGACCTTTTGTTGGCCGGATTCAATGTACTTACCATAGAACTCACCACCTCTATCTGATCTTACTGTTTTGATTTTCTTTTCTAGTTGATTTTCTACCTCAGACTTAAAGATTTGAAAGGCTTTCAATGCTTGTGTCTTTTCTGAGAGTAGATAAACATAACTGTATCTAGAAAAATCATCAATGAATGTGATAAAATACACATTCCCACAGATAGTTTGATATGGACCACATATAGAGGGTGAATCAACAAACAAGATGTTAGGGGGTGAATCAACAAACCAGATGTTAGGGGCCCCTACTGTGGATCTTGGAAGAGAAATGGATTGAATGAACCGATAATTCATCTACCAAAGCCTCGAGCAAGGCTTTTCGATGTACTGTTCTCTGTCCAACTGCATCCCTGTATATTTTCATGATGATTGAGGATGGCATTTAACATTCAAATAAAAATATCTATTGTGTGAATTTATAATCCGATGCTGAACACACAAATAATAAGATCTTTGCTTAATAAGCTTACCCATTGGCTTCGGTGAAACAGACTTCTTGAACTTCTCCAGTATCAAGATCACTTACATAATTCCTGATAAATTATAAGCTCCAAATATAAGTACATGCAAAGGTGAAATATAGCTACACATGAACACATGCTCCAGAGAAATGAACCAACACATACATATTACAGTTCATATTAAAAATAATCTTAGTAAGGACCAAATTAAAGACTTTAGGTAACATATAGAAAACTATTGACAACCATGAAAAATAAATCACAAAAACCTCTGCTTCAATTTTGTAGTCTACAGGCTCTACATTTCTTTCTTTCTTTGTTTCTTTATTTTCTTTTTAAAATACAATTGCAAAACGAAAAACTTACAATAAAATAAAATGCAGTATTAACAGAAGCAAACCAATAATTTAGATCATAAATGCCCACAACCTTTACAAGTAAAACAAGAGCATGTCTAAATTTTTTTTTTTTTTTTTTTTTAAATGAAAAGAAAAGAGCATTTCTACTTACTTGAGAGTGGGGGTATAAGAAGCAAGCTTGTGAGAAACCCCCAAGGCATCGAGAGCACACCAGGCGTTTGGGAATAGACCCAAGGCTGCACCAGTGGCTCGCAGCCCTTCCGATCTCTCCAACACCAACGCTTCTATTCCAGCTCTCTTCAGCGCCACCGCTGTCGCTAGCCCGGCTATCCCTCCTCTGACTATCACCACATCCTCCACACTTGTGCCCATTCCCTGCCAATCTTACATGCTATATCTACCTGAGTGTGTATATATATATCAATGAATTAAAAAGCGCGCCCCTGAGGCACAAAAAGCGAATTCTTGGCCTGAAATTGAGTGTATTTCAGTGGCTAGGCGACGATGCTGGTGAGGCGTCCTCCAAGGCGCTAAAGGCGTGAAATGCATCCTCCAAGGCGCTAAAGGCGTACGTGCAGAAAAAAATGGAAAGTGACGTCGTTTTGAAACAGATTTGGTTTAAAGCCTTTGTAGGTCGAGACCCCAGAGCAATTAAGTGTGTGAGATCCGATTTCAGCCCTCTCTGTTCCAAAAGTCCACAAATTCGATCCCTAACCCAGAGTTCGAGTTAGGAGTTTGATTTCGATTCGCAGCAGTCAATTTGTGTTTGATTGGAGGTCGATTCGCAGCAGGCTATTTGAAGATATTGGAGTTGGATACTTGGATTCGCAAGTCGCAACAGGCCATATGAACTTTTGAATGTATGATTCCTGACACTACTAGAGAAAACCCAATCAACAACAAAATCAATTTGTCTCTAAAAGCTGAGAATTCGTCCCAAAAGAATGTTTGAGACGGAATCATTTTGTGGCTAAGGTCGTCTCCTAATGCTCGTCCCTAATTATTAAAGACAACGGTTGATAAATTCCGTCTCCAAATGCATTTGGAGAAGAAAATAAAATTGTCCCCTATTCAACAAAATTTCATCCCCCAATCTCATTCAAGTTGGCGGGAAAATTAACTATAAATGACGCCAATCGAATGAATAAGCGACAAAACTCATTCCGTCTCTTATTATTTTCAAAATTTAAATTATTTTCAAATTTAATGGCGCCAATCAAACGAATATGGGACGATTAAAACCAGCCAAATAGTGAATTTGACACACAAATTTAGATACAAATGAGCAAAGACAAACCCCAATTCCATTATTATAAGACGGCTAAAGTTCAAACACTAATATAAAGGACTGCGACATAGTTTAAAATAAGACCGTCTAAACCACAATACACCAGCAACTGAATACAATATTGATCAAAAATGCATATCGAACTCGAGTACAGTATTGCATTTGCATATGCAAAACTGGAGGTGTCATAATCATTTCTTCTTGGCAATGAAGAGGCTCCACTTCTGCTCTCTAGAGTTAATCCTAATCAGCTTCGCCTTCCATTCATCAACTATATCATTGTAGTCTTGCTGAATATATTTTGATTACAAAGAATCAGAAATTTATGAATGCATAGAAATGTAATAATATAACAAATGCACATAGAAAACGAGGAAGAAACTCACCTTAGAAAAGCCCTCAATGAATGGATCCTTGTCATTGCATCACGCAAACCTGATCAGTACGATCCTCGGCAATTACGCCATCAAAACCAGCATATGAGATTAGTATAACCATAAAGTTTAATTTTCTGTCAAGAAAATTTAAATACTAGAGTGTAAAAGGTGGGTTGAGCAAAAATAATCAAGTGAATAGTATAGAATGCTCTTTCCCAAGGAAGCAATCCAATAGCTGCAGTCATATCCATTACTATGCTATGTATAGATAAATGGCATCTATATTTTCAGGTAGATACTTGGAATTTGGTTTAGCTTACTGTACTGATTGGATATGATATTGGGAGGAAGACCAACAGATCGAAGAAGAGGAACCAAGAGAGAGAGTTTTGCACCAACAATTAGTCCATAATTAGCACACAAAGCTTGAGGGATAATCTGGAAAAGATGAAAAAAGAAAAAGAAAAAAGATGAGTAAATAAAACTGATTCTTCATGCCTAATTACATAACTAAAAGTAGAGGCATTTCAAAATGCAAACTCTTGCCTCCGTAAAAGCAAGTACAAGGATGACTGCAGCAAAGATAGCAGGCCATGCTGGGACAACTATGTCCAAGAAAATGGGAAGTGCCTTGCATAACACAATGCCTAGAATTAAATCACATGTGTTTAGGATACATGTCTACATAATGCATAGTGAGTATAATCAGCATAACTCTCCCCCATTTATTGATATTCAGTATTGTAGCCTAGTTTTAGGGCTGGCTGAGTCATCAAGAATGAAAATCAATACAAAAAATTGAGTAAATTTTTTTTTTCTCTTTTACTTAGGATGCACATAATGAAAGTAAAATCCATTTGCTTTTAACCATTTGCATCTCTTCCGATACTATCCACCAATCGAGGATCAAGAAGTGGTGGATACTTCACATTTATGGGACGATATAAATGACAATTCACAGAAGCAAGAAGAGCTTGCAACATAAGGGGAGCGGAACTTTAACAATGATATGTAAGTGAAAGAAGAAGTGTAGATTTGAAAAGGTAGGAGAGACAGTGTTGAAGAGAAAAAAAAAACAAGACATAATGGTAAAAATGTAACCTCATAAAACTCCAAAAAGTTTAGTTTGATATTGAAGTCAATATCATCAGTCAAAACTTGCTGCAAAGGGTGAGGAGTGAAATATGCGATCAATTGCCCCTTTATCTTGTCCTGAACATACAAAAACAAAACCATATGACATAAATCCTATCCATAGCACAAGATGCAAGATTAAAGAATTAAAGAAACATTATTGCACCTAATATTATATGCCTTTTTAACAGACGAGGGAAGGAAGAAAACAAAGTCAATAAAAATTTCCAAACAACAAAGTCCACCAAGAGCCTATTTGACTAACACTGTAACTGATGAATCGAAAATCACACAAATGAGCTACCTTCAGATTATGAACAACTAACATTTGACACACAGAACACACTTGCATATGAAAATTGAAAAATTCACACTCCTATTCATTACACTAAACTCAACAATTCAAACACTTTTTCCAAAACGATTCATTCAAATGCTCAATCCTTCACCTTGGGTAGTCATATTCTCAAAGCGAAGCACTTTTGATATGAAGTTCACACTAGACCTAAGGAAAAATCCAAATGCAAATATTCTAAATTTTGAAATTGAGCGTTGCAATATGATCTCCATTACAATCGATATAGCATAATAGAAAACGAGAATTCATAGAGGAGGGGAGGGGGGGGACGAGACTAGAAGAATCGCCACCTACATACCCACGAGATCGAGAAGATTTCGATCAAAAACCCTAATGCCTGAAGAAATTCCTATCCTTTATTACCTTTTATTAAAGATCAAAATGTATCTTTATTTTTTTCTTTCGTTATTTGTAATTTTACTTGTTTATCCTTTTCCATTAACGTAGTTTTCATAGTGTCTCTATAAGGGGTATTTACGTAAAAAATTATGTCTGAGTTAACAAACACATTTTAATAGATAAAATAATTAAAATAAAAGAATCCTAATAAGCTATTAGAATTAGGAATAATAGAAATAAAAGAATCCTCTAATACACTAAATTCTTTTCATATAGAAGATGATCTAGAGAATCCGGATTTTCAAAAAAGTTATCTTAGGTTGTTAATAGTAGTCAGCAATGCAATTGTCTTCTAGTCGAGTCTCTAACGTTCCTCATTATGACATTAACAAACAAATATTACCAATACCAAAACAAAAAAAAAGACTAAAATTTTGACTCTAATTTGAGATTTGGTGTACTAAATGAGGAGAAGAGAAACTTAGAGAGGCGAGATAGATGAGAGGGATTGTATGATAGAGACACTACTGCTGGGAGGTATTGGTGTTGGAGGTTTGTACGAGGAAGTTGCAGAGTAGTGATCGTAAAATAGTTCGAAGAACTGAGTTAAATGGAGAGGATAGTTATATGTAAGATCGAAACTACATCGTTTTAATCCCAATCAGTCGCTATACATTATTTATTTTTGTCAAACCCTGTCCAAATGAAAAGTTATAAAAGGAAAAATACCGCCAACAAAATTAGGGAAAAAATTTTTCGCCCCTAATTCTTTTCGTCCAAAATTTGAAATTCAGTGCAAGTGTGCAACTAACCGCTTGAATTTTACCACTTATTTGCGAAACCTAGTATGCATAGGAGACTAAATTAAATTTCGTCCCTAATTAAATTTTGGGACAAATATTTTTTTGTCTCTAATTGAAACTTATTTGTCTCTAAATAGCGTTGGACAGAGAGTTTTGAAAAACAAAAATTTTAGGGACAAAATAATTTTTTTTGTCTCTAATCATGTGTTTGGGGGACGAAAAATTGGTCCGTCCCGAAAAGATTTGTCTCCAAAGGGGTTTTCTCTAGTAGTGTGATTTCCCGATTTCAGGTCGTTCCCGATTTCCTGTCTAGACAATCATATATGTCCAACAACCCCATTAATTTGGTTGCAATAGTTTGCAGATTTTGATCTTTTAGATATTCTTGTTTGTGGGTTACTGTCAATTTTACAGATTTTGATCTTTTAGATGTTCTTGTTTGTGGGTTACTGTCAATTTTGCAGATTTTGTGATCCCATTGGAATTGATTTAGATTTTGTTGGATTCAGTTTGAATTTTGAGTTTGGTTACTGTCAATGTTCTCGGTCCTCTTTTGAAGTAGTAGTTGGAAGATATTGAGATGTCGTTGAGTGTCTGATACCAATTATATAATACCAGTTATTGATAGCAGCAGGAAGATATTGATTGTCTCTAGTGTATGATACCAATTATATAATACCAGTAGAGTCCAGTACCAGTTATTGATAGCTGCCCAAAATCGTCATGTTGTGATTTTTGGCATATAAGAGTCATAATTACATGAATATAAGTCTTTGTTACGTAAGACTTACGCCTTACGCCTCAAGGCAAACGCCTTCTTGAGGCTCACTGAAAAACGCCTCGTCCTACGCCTCAGCGTTTTAAAACATTGGTATATATGTGTCTGGCAAGTTATATGCAAGCATCGAGTGCATAACTAGTTTAGAATATATAATGCTAGACTGCTAGTAGCAAAAACAAAGTCTAATACTGAAAGAGAAAAGTCTTGGGATGGCTGTGGCAGCATGGCTCTAACTCGGTCAACTAGAAAATTGACACGAAAGCTTGTACCTGAAGCAACTTGACCCGAATGGCCCGAAATTCTTCTATTCACCCACGTGGGTGGTCATCCCAAAGTGCTGTGGCTTCCTGAGGGCTGAGGCGACTAAGCGATTTGAGTTATCAGAGTTACCATCACCGATTTTGTCCGTTAAAATTTTTATCTATTTACTTTCTGTTTTGTATTTCATCCTCATTTTCCTCTGTTCATTCTGGAAAACTAGTTAAACAAATGAGACGAGAGCAGTTCCTTGAAAATTCAATTGGTCTGGACCTAGAAATCTAGAGTCCACTAGAAATACTTCTTATCATAACCTTAACAAAGAACATGCCGCCAGTGGAGGATATTCATAGCTCGTCAGAAAATAAAGACCCGAGTGAAGAAACTGCCTTGGATCGATAAACTTCTAACTTTAACACTACTCACCTCTACTTCAGCTTGAGAATCTAAACAAACCAAAACCAGAGGAAATTAAAAACCATATGTACAGTAAATACTTGAACATGATCGTGAGAACATATCCGTCATGGAAATCCAATAGGCGTGTATGCATCATGATCTATATCTTCTTAATTAATTTCTGACTTTCTGCATTTCAATTAACGTTTTGGAGGAGGCATAATTATATCATGAAAGTAATTATAATGATATAAATCTATAATCTCAATCAATTACCAGTCCTCTCCTCTCCCTAACCGCCCTCACCTTCTCTATAAATAATTTCTCAAACCCTCACTTGTTCTTCACTCAGCTTCCGAATTTACACAAATACCATTTACGTACATAGACATATTTTCAAGCAATGGCTTTGAAGAATTTGGTTTTTCTTTCCATGGTGACACTGATCGCATCCCTCATAATGAGTGCAAGTAATGCAACTGCTACCAGGAAAATTTCTGCAGGGATCAAAACGAGCGGTGAAGGCGAAGGCGGGCTAGTGGAATGCGGAAATGCGCTGGAGGAGCTGAAATCTTGCTCGCAAGAGATTGTTGTGTATTTCCTGAATGGGAAGGCTAATATCGGCCCAGACTGTTGCAAAGCTATCGCCACCATTACACGTCACTGCTGGCCTGCAATGCTTACTTCCCTTGGCTTCACTGCAGAACAAGGTGACATCTTACGAGGCTACTGTGATGCTGCGGCTGCCGTGACTACTACTGCTCCTGCTGCGGCGCCACTTGCTCGTACAACACCTCTTACCAGTTGTTGAATAATTAATCTTGCATGTTGTTTGGTGATCGATCCTGCTTAATCATTTTATTGTTCATGCCGGCCTGTCATGTTATTTTCTTTTCATGTTTGGTTTGAGGTATGATGCCTCAATAGGGGTCTGTTTCTTGATCCTGTTTAATCTGCTGTTTAATTTCTAAGTCATGGTGTCTTGCTGTTTACTTTCACGTTTCAACACTGATATGCGTTATCTAATAAAAAAACATGCTTCTACTGATCAGCCTGTCTTCAAAACCCTAAACTATAAAGTAGAAATATGATATTTCTTGGAATAGTTATGACATTTAAAATCGTTATAGTTGTAATTGCATTGCGCGTGCTGGAGCATCTGTCCAATAGGTGGGGCCCAAATCACCATAATTGAAAATAAACTTCCAAAATTGGACAATTCTTAGGTTTACTCGTAGAATAAATGAACAGATTCACCATCTTTTGTGATTAACACATATAACTTTATAATTTTCTAATCCAACAATTCATTTTGTATAACGTAATACAAAGATTAGCCCTGTAAAAAATCAATCAAATTGAAGACCTTTCAGTTATTCATTTCTATAAAATACATGGACGGTTCATCATAGTAGTAGTAAGTGTTGTTAGAACAATCTATTTGTTGATTCAATTAGATAATTAAACGATTTTTGATTCGATTGATTTTTTACATATCTTTAAAGGATAATTTAAGTTATAGACCGTTTGATTATAAATTTATTAGGTGAAAATATATTAATCGACAATGAGAGTGAATGTGCTCGTTCACCCTAGAGATGAACCAAAGAATTGTCTCCCAAAATTTCAATTTTTCAATTTGATTGAATACTCCACATTCAATTTGTGCTTCATTATTTGTTGTTTGAATAAGTGCCGAATAGGCATATTTCAATTTTTCAATTTGACTGAATACTCCACATTCAATTTGTGCTTCATTATTTGTTGTTTGAATAAGTGCTGAATAGGCATATAGTTTATTGTTGGGACTCTGTATTCCGCTCAGGCCAAAAGGCATATAGTTTATTGTTGCAGGCACTTCAAATTCTGATGTATGTATTTTTCTGATTGTGAGACTCATCTCTTCCCAAGATCCGCGGAGAACATAACTGATAAAGCTGTTTCATTTCTCGGTTCTCTAGTCAGTTCATTTTCTAATGAAACTAAACGTACGTTATAACCAAGTTTCTAACTCCATTCCAATTAATCAGAAAGATTTAACTCAAATCACAAACATACAATAACAAATTAACAATGAACAATTTTGGTTTTCTCTTATGACAAACAAATTAACTAACAAGCTTATAATGAAAATCAAGGTCAATACTTCCTTCAAACTTTGATGTCTTTCCAGCGAGACTCCATGTAAATAGTCATTCATCTGGGCATACACTCCACATTTGAAAGCATGAGACGTTCCTCCACGACCATTTGCCTCGATTTTGAGACAGCCGTCAATGTAGACTCTGACTTTCGCAGCATCAACGTCGTGAACCACATTGATCTTGAACCACTTATCGTAGATGTTTGTAACCAGTACTGGAGCCCTGTAGTAGGTGAGTGAACCATTGTAGACCCTCAACATCAGAGTTGAGGCATGAAGAGCAATTGCTCCAAACACTTGCATTATGCAGACCCCTGATGTTCCATTTGGCACTTACGCATATGCTTCAAATTCCCACACACCAAAAGAGTAATCGTATCCCTGCCATCAATTCATAAAAATGAGGACATAATGGTTATTGAGCAATGTTAATGTTTGCACTTCCAATTTGTTATTTAAAATTTTGAATTACTAACGTAGCAATTAATAGATTTCCCTCTAGGTTTAAATATTTTAATGTTTAATAATAAACGTACTAAAACTCAAGATTCAAATTTGCTCACCACCAATACTTTGGTGGTGATACCACTGTTTGGCTCCAAAACCAGTATGTGTGCAAACTGTCTCTTTTGAGTGTGTGCGTAAGCATGCCAGCATCGTGTGGTGCAGTCGTCGGAGAATCCCTTTACCTGACTTCTTGATCAAACGATGTGGACGAGGAGAGCACCAACCTCGTCACAAGGTTCTTTTCTCTGCCTTCCGGAAAAGGACTTCTTGCCTTACGGATAAGGGCTTTGGTTATGATCTCTTCGTGTCACCGAATCGATACTCAACGTTGTAGGTTGAGCAGAGCAATCACTGGGAAATTTGGAGAAAGCATGAGTTTGCTAAAGAGTATCTTTAGCTTCGCTGGGTTGCGAGGGCGTTACCCTTGCTTTGCTGGGTTGCAACTGGGTTGCAGGTAGGTTTGCTCAGGAGAGACTTTGATAATCTGTGCGATTAATTGGTTGAAGAGTTGTGTTGTATCCGTCCTTGAAACCTGGTATTTATACCTAGGGTTTCGACTGTTCCTTGCCATAGAAGGATTATTGATTGAAGTTTCCTATTCAATCACCGCTACTTGACTCCAATAAGGACTAGTTTTCCTTATGGATTATGGAATGGGTGAAGCTGTAACCTAAACCCAAGTAGGCTTATTTTTGGGCCGCAAGTATTGGCCCGCTGTGCTAAATCCCCTAAGGGATCTTGCCAAAAATACTTTTGGGCTCAAACATTGCCCCTCAGGCCCGCGAAAGTGTAACTGATTGAAGGGGACTTAAATGACACGCTTGAAGACCGAAACGAGGCCATGAATGAGGGTCGCGTCCACTCGCTTTGCAAAACGTCTTTTCGTCGTATCGTTTCCCTCACAAAATCTCTTATTTAAATCCCGCAGCCATTCTAGACCTGTCACATTAGAA
This sequence comes from Rosa chinensis, assembly GCF_002994745.2. Lineage (NCBI taxonomy): Eukaryota > Viridiplantae > Streptophyta > Magnoliopsida > Rosales > Rosaceae > Rosa > Rosa chinensis. The sequence continues at coordinate 32,268,093 of NC_037089.1, read as the reverse complement.
ACCCTTCCAGTCTCCTAAACCCAGAAAACTTGTTCCATACATAATTTCACAGAAACCCAGAAATGGCTCCCCCAAAGAAGATGATCATTGATCTGGAAGAGGAACTTAACGAGAAAAGTGCCCATACTTGGGGAACCAGCATAGGGCTGTTTCATCCATACCAATATCCAGAGACCCCTGCTTCTCAGACTCCCAAACCAACATGCCGGATTGGGTCCTTCACCGAGAGATTCCATCCCGGATGATGCTCTCGCCCTCTACTAGACGACCCATTCCAATCCTTAAAAGAACCCCTGGAGATTTCACTAGCTGGGGTGCGCATCAGCACTGAGCCAAAATAGGGCATTGGCCCACCACCATCAACGCGGCGGAGCTCTCATGGTATCGAGAAGCGCAAGAGCGAGATCTGGTTCACTGGAACACGGCAGGTATTACTCAGACTATAGATCTTTGCTTTTGCCTTCTGCGCGATGACAATCGATCACTGCTGGCTGCCTTTCTTTGTTTCTGGAACACCGCCACCAGCACTTTTGATTTTCGATTCGGCCAAATGAGCATCACTCTACTAGACATCCTCACTATCACTGGGTTACCCATCGATGGCGAGCCCTATGTGCATGGCCAATTTGACTCTGTCACCTTTACTTCGACAATGGCTCAAGCCGGTCGCAGCTCCCATAGCGGTTCCTACCCGCGGTGGCTGACCCATTATCGTAGAGAACACAATGCAACCGGAGGAATTACCTTCCTGGAGTACTGGCTCTGCAAGTTCATCTTTTTCACCTCCGCCAACAAGCCCACTGGTCCTCGGACTTCTCTCGCCACGACCCTCTACAACGGCCATCGTGTAGGGCTTAGACAGCCGGTGCTGGGCGCCCTCTACCTCACTCTATACCAAGACACCATGCATCCTTTTAAAACTAGCATCTCAGGCCCCTTTTGGCTCCTTGATTTCTGGATTCAAATTTACTTTCCATTTTTTTCGCCGCGACGACATTCTGCTGCTACCACCAATTGACGCCCTTCTTGGTCGATGGCTCTGCCGAGAGGCAAGGTACACATCCCCACCCTATTCCGAGTGTTTCTCATATTTGTACCTCCTGCACGAAATGCCCTACCTCAACTTGGTGATCAATAGGAGATTCCCGCCTCTACTTGAACATGGGTTCCTTCCTGGGGATCCTAACTATAGCGATCACACGCGCTTGGCTTTTGTCGCGCGATCTCCTGCTCAGATATCAGACTCACCGCGGAAGAACTCAGTTATGAGCTTTACGCGCCTAACCACATTGCTCGCCAACTCGGGCTGATCTAGTTAGTGCCATTCCCCCTCTTTGATGCCTAAAATTACAACACATCTTGGCGCAAAATTGATCCCCCAACTGGGCCTCCGCCAGCCCAAAGCATGCTCGCATTGGTCGATCTTCCTCACTAGGCCAACAAAATCGCTCCTGTCGATGGGACCGTTGAAGACTATGACCAATGGTGGAAAGAAGTCTCTGTAAACTGCTGGAGACAAAGGGATGATGAGCTCTTCTCGACCATCTTCCAAGACTTGAGGTATCCCTATGATGCTGATACCGAATTGCATGCTCGCTTTCTTGAAGATGAGGCGCGATCTCCACTACCTGAGCAGGCCCCGCGACCCGCGCAAGCCCCGCATCTTGTTCAAGCCGGCATTGTTATCCGCGAGCCCTCACAAGAGGTAACTGCCCTAAAATGTTTTCATTTTCTTCATTCGCTTTTACCTCCACTCTTTTCCCCTAACTCAAATTTTAATGCAGCAGGGACGTATTATGCCTTCCGGCAATCACGCAATGGATGCTTCTCCGGCCACTGGTCAGGCTGCTAAACAAAAAGCTGTAGCAACGGAGCCCGAAGTTGAAGACTCTTCCTCCGATGACGACGACCCACAAACTGTAAGGAATCTCTCTTAGAATCTAATATTTCAACATCTTCTTTCAAAGTCTAACCTGACTCTCCTGACAGCTTGCCGCCGCTTTGACCAGCAAACGCAGCCGCGCTGATCCCCTGACTGATCCGTGGGCAGAAGATGAACCACTCGCTTCTCGAATGGTACTTCATACTTAACGCGAGTACTAAAATTTTCATTCCATCATTATATCTAAGCCTATAACGCTCTTCACTTGCAGGTCAGTCGTAGGTCCTTAAGGCCAACTGGTGAAGGATCATCTACTGCCGACGAAGAAGCAGCCTCTTCTCAAACCCAAGCTCGGCCTGGTTCGACCAATCCTCCATCTCAAATCAATATCGCGAGTGATTTGCAGCTGCCCCTGGTACCAGTGCAGATTCTGGACGATAGCTCGCCGGAAGCTGAAGAAAGAGTGCCACCAACAGATACATCACGCGAGCAACCACCTGCAACCCTCAACCCGGAACAGGTATCGCCTGATTCGGTTAATCCTCTCAAGATTGTCCAAGAATAAGTGGCAACTGATGCTCCCCGCGAGTCACCTGTCAAAGAGGTATGTTTCCTTGTAAACATTTCCACTCTAACCCCCGCCTTACTCTTTTTTACATTCTAACACCTCTTTCTAGGATCAAAATGTCTCTCCTAATGAGGAAGTGGCTGTCGCTGCTGAGGAAATGACTATCGAGAACCCCGCCGAACAGGATGGTGGAAATGCGGCTGACCAGGAACCTGCCCCCCAAGTGCTTGAAGCAGAGGAAGAAGTACCTCATGAACCAGTGCTGGAGGCAGTTCCTGTTGCGGAGCCTCTTGAGGCTCCTGTCGCTGTGGATCACAACCTACCACCTGTGCCTCCTTCAAGACTAGAGAGGCTGGCTCGTGTGCTTGGTCCCTCTTGGGGTTGTAGGTGATGCTAGAGGAGACCTTCGTCACCTCCTGGGCCCTGACATTCTGACCCCTGGCACGCCCATGAGAGTTTTAGAGTACCTGAGGGTACTTCTCCTCGAAGGAGCCATCACTGGCGCACAGTTTCTTGATATTGACCAGCTGCTATAGGACCTCCCCCAATGGCTCAATGAGAAGGCGGCCGCGATCGGGCAGGCTAGGCAGACTGAAGCACACTATTAGGCCCTTACTCATCAAATGGATAATTAGGGCGATTCTTTGGGTGATCGGGCCAATCTCATCAGGGATCTGACACTCACGAGAAACCATCTCTTGTCCCAGATTCAGGATCTTCAGGCCCAATTAGCCACTGTAACGGCCAGGCTTGCCCATTAGGAACCTTTACTGGAACAACCCCTAGCCGCTTTCGAGGTGCTATCACAAGACCTGCCCAAGCCCGCGTGGCAGCCCAACAGGCGACCCAAGCTACCACTGACGCTAGCTTTCGCCTGGATGAACATTTTCTCCGCCTAACTTATGCAAGCTGGAGACTTTAGGCCTCTAGTATTAGGTCCATTCTTTTGTATGAACAACATTAATATTATTATCATAATTATCTATTTAGCCCACTTTGCTGGCCCAAATTTCTGTTTTATCTTCGTAGATAACAAAGCAGTATAATTTCGCCTCAACTACATATTAAAACAGTTTTGAAAGGGATAAACTCGAAATGGGGCAGTTACCTCCTTGGAGACTTCTTTGTTGTCCACGCGTATTCAATTCGTTCATTTCTGATATCATAGCATTGAATTCCCTTAATGACCCCATTGATGGCGTTGAATCTACTTCAACCGTCCATCAAAGGGCTAAGGCCACTGAGGTTGGCCTTATAAATACCTGTACTTGGTAGAAGTGAGAATGCACGCAACCATGACTTATTCAGAAATAACCTTGCGAGCCCTACTTCTGTTCCTTCTCTTTCTGAAATCTTCCCATCATAATCTCGCTGTCAACCTCTAGATCTTAGGCTTTATGGCTTAATCTCATTTCCTGGGTAGGCTTTATGGCCTAATTTCAGGTCTAGCCACATGTCTTTGGCCTCAGAAATTCCGGACGGGATCCACCGGTTTCAGTTAGGCTGAAGAACACGCGGTGTTCCTAATGAGGGGTATCACATCCTAGGGAGTCTCTCTCCTTAGGTTCTCTCGCGTGGAGCAAAAAGAAGAAGGGTGGAAGGCCACTCGAGGCCCTACGCTCTTCTTTGGCGCCCTACCTCAGGGGTTTGAAGGACAGACTTCTGTTTTTCCCCCTGAGGGACTTGAGGCAACTGAGCTGCGCTCTGCTCTGATGACCATCTCCATCCCGGAGGATAACTCACTGGAAGGGTTACGAAGGATTATTTCCTTCTCTCCCCTTACAGTACTTATGGTAGCAGTGGCGACTCAGATCAGAGGAGAGTGAAGAGAGAAAGAGGAAGAGCGATCATTTCACTGACCCCTCTGGAGATAAAAGCTCAGAAATCCAGAAATTTTTCAGAAGATCTGAAATCTTTATGACTTTCAGCCACTGTTGGCTTTGTAATTTGTAAATGTATTTGTATTGCTTTTGGCCGCAAAGCCCCTTTATGAACACAAACAAATTTCTTCCTCCATTTTCAAAATTTGTCTATATAATATGGCCTCTGGTATAGGCTCTGTTACATGCTTCTAACACTTATTGTCAAAAGAAAAATGAAATACTTGTAAAGATTTCAACGAACAAACGAGATATATAAGGCCGCTAATACAAGCCTTAATGCTTAGAGTGTTGCCCCCTAGTCTTAGTAGGTGAAGCGAAGACAGGAGAATGAGGCCACAAAAAAAGGCCGAAATGGAAGGGAGGACGCAAATCAAAGAAGACTATGGTTGCCCCCCTGTCCCAGAAACAGGCGGAGCCGGTGGATCTTCGAATTCCCAAACACTGGGTAATATTTCTTCAAGAACCTGCCATTGATGGGGTTGCGGTGGAGGTCGCCGTCCAAATATTTTAGGTGGAATGCCCCGCGCTCCAAAATTATGTGAACGACAAAGGATCCTTCCCAACGCGGAGTCCACTTACCGCGGCCAGTCAACTTCTCGCCCAATGGCAAAATCGCCTTCCAAACCAATTCAGCTTGTTTGTAACTGCGGTCGCGCGTCCGCTTATCGTAGGCACGAGCGATGCGTTGCTTTTTCATCACTAAGCTGTCCAAAGCCTCTAAACGCTTGTCGCTAAGGTCTTCATGCTCCTGCCACATAGCCTGGACATAATCTTCACCGATCAAGTGATGCTGATCTTGGACGCGCAGGGACTGAACATTTATTTCCAAAGGGAGAACCGCTTCGTGGCCAAACATCAACGCATAGGGAGTGGTGGCAATAGGGTTCCACTTGGAAGTGCGATAAGCCCATAGTGTCTCATACAATATTTCGTGCCACTGGTGAGGGTTCTCAACAAGCAGCTTTTTCAACAGAGTAATGATAATCTTATTACTGGCCTCCACTTGACCATTGGATTGAGCGTAATAAGGTGTGCTATGGATAAACTGGATGCCATAGTCATTGACGAGCTTCTGTACATCACCACCCATGAATGCCCCCCTTGTCGGACACCAAACCTCTGGGATGCCAAACATGCAGAGAATATTGCGAAAGATGAATTGGCGAATGGTGGCACCGGAGGCCTCCTTCAAAGGCTCAGCTTTCACCCACTTTGTGAAGAAATCAGTAGCGACGATGATGAACTTGTGCTGGAGTAAAGAATGTGGGTGAATCATTCCAATCAAGTCCAAAGCCCAGCCTCGCGCAGGCCAAGGTTTAATAATAGGTTGCATGGGAATATTGGGAATGTGCTGGACTGGTCCATGAGCTTGGCTATCCTGGCATCCTTTAGCGAATGCGATACAGTCCTTCAAAATGCTGGGCCAATAATACCCATGTCTCCTGATGAGCCAGCGCATCTTCGGACCGACCTGATAGGCCCCACACATGCCTTCGTGCACCTCTCGCATTAATCGTTTTGCTTCGCAGCCATAGATACACAGGAAATCAATGCCATCTTCACCACGTCGACGTAGCTCATCGCCTCTGAGGAAGTAATTTAGCTCCAGAAAACGGACCTTCCTGTCTGCAGTGGGATTTGGCTGCGTGAGGTAGTCGATCAACGGACACACCAATCCACATCAATAGGATCAACCGCCGCCACTATGGGCTCTTCTGGCGGATCATGTCGTGCAAGCCACGAAGGCAACGTGCGTCGCTCAACCTTTAGAATTCGCTCGCGAACTCTATATTTTAAGGTAAAGTGATTACACGCATTTATATGCTTGTAATTGTATCTAAAACACTAGAAATACGCTAATCCTCGAGCCAATTATAATGTAATTAATCCAATTTTATTTATTGTGTAGGAAATAAGCGGAATTGCGAAAATCAAGAAAAAATTGTGGAAAATTGAGCAAATTGGAGTTTCCGACAAAATGACAAAATAGCCGATGAGGGTCAACCGTAGTAAATGCAATCAAAGGAGCGGGATCCAATTACCTCAGATATTACGTGCGGAAATGCATGGAAAAGTGTGAGAAGAAACGGAAAGAATTGTAAAGTCGGCAAAAGTATTGCATCTTAATTAATTAAGTGATTAATTGCTTAATTAATCAAGTGATTAATTAACATAATTAATCAAAAAAATTGTGCAGCCATGCACGTGCATCCATAATTTGCTTTCACTCTCTTCCTCTTTGTTCACACATATAGCATGTGAATAGTTTTCCTTCTTCACAATCATCCATTGCAGCCTTAACACGTGGACAGCTATCCACTTATCTTGCTTTGGCTGCCACCCATTATCAATTATACTCTCTTCTCTCTTCGACATATATATATATACCACGACCTAATTCTCCAGCGACCAAGACCCTAACAGTCGCCGCACACCAGTATCAGAGGCAGCCCCTTTGGGCTGCTCTCTCTCCTCCTTCTTCTCCATTTTTCCTCTTTTCTTTAGTTTTATTTTAGGGATTTTAAGGATTTACTCACCCAAAGCTTTAAGAATTCATCAAAGACTTCTCCTCTACAAGATTAAGATTTGGGTAATTATGAGAGTTATAATTCAAGGATAGTCATGTTTTCTCTTATATTTCTATACTCTTTTCTCTTTAAATTTTGTAATCTTGATGTCTATAATTATGGGTTGTCAGTAATTTTGTTGTTGAGGGTTAGGGTTGTGTCCCTAACCCGAATTTTGTGTAAAAGATGTTTAATTTAATATAATGATGCAATTTTCATATGATGGATGTTTATATATATTTTTGTTGGGTTAAAATGCATGTCTAGGAGCCTAGTCAACTCTAGGGTGTGTATTTTGAGCATGTCTAGGATGGAGTTAGAGGCTTGACCCCCTCTAATTCCTAAGCTAGAAACCTTCAATTTCGTATTCGAGGGTTATAAGCATGGTGATTTACACCCGTTGCGTGATTGCGCGGGCGGGTCGCTTAGTAGTCTAATTTCTCGATCTCTACGCCTCTTGATATGAATTAGTGACCCTTGAACTGGCTCTAATTCATGCCAAGTGAGTCCCTACGGCCCTTGAACCGGAGTAGGAATACCATGAAAGGGAATTTCGGTCCTTAAGCCTTGAACCGCCTTGGATACGACTACCGCCAAAATAGGAAATATGCATCTATATTAGATTAGGTTCCGACACATGAGATTTGGGTGAAGGAACCTCCCTAGCACCCAACATTTTCATTTTTATTGTTTACATGTCATTTTTATTTTCATTGATTTACATTTCATTATTATTTGTTAAGTTAGAATCAACCCCCAAACATTAAACTCTTCCACTCATTTGTGCATATCCACCACTAGGCTCTTTGTTTTGATTAGGCTTTGGTGAAAATCAAAGCCGAGCATTGCTAAGGCTTGGTGCCTTAGATTAGCGTTTTTATTTTATATACTTTATTTTCTTTTGTTTGTTTAGTGACTTTAGTTCCGACCACCCAAGGATTGTGGGTTAGCCACTAATCCCCGTGGTACGATAAACTTTGGGCATAATATTTTCCTATCTTGACAACGATACGTACGCTTGCGTAAATATGTATCCAAGTCATAAAGCTTGTAGCCAACTGAGCGAGCTTATTAGCCGCAAAGTTGCGCTCGCGAGGAATATGCTCCAAGCCCACGTCTTCAAATTGGGCCAGAAGTTCAAGAGCGTGACTCAAATACGGTGCAAGCAAGTAGCTTGTGCATCTATACTTCTCGCGAAGCTGATTGATCACGAGTAAAGAATCACCGTGTACCTGGATGTCTCTGACTGCTAGTTCTAGCAACACCTCCAGGCCAATAATGAGGGCCTCATATTTTGCCTGGTTGTTGGTGCACCAGAACTCTAACTGGAAAGAATATGAAAAACGATCGCCAGCTGGATTTTCCAAGACAACCCCTGCTCCTGCCAATGCCTCCGTTCTCGAGCCATCAAAATATAACACGCAGGGTTGGAGTGAAACTGTGGCTTGATATAGCATGGCGTACTCAGGCAAGCATGCCAGGTCCGAGCGATCTACAGTTTCAGCAGCGACCTCTAAGTCTCTTACCGTGGGAATGTCCAGCATGGGGTGATGCACTAGAAAGTCTGCGATGGCTTGTCTTTTTACTGCTTTCTGAGGGACATATTGTAGCGAAAATTCTGACAAGGCTAGCACCGATTTGCCAATGCGACCCCTTAGGATAGATCGCGATAGCATATATTTAACCAGATCGGTTTGAGCGATGATGCAAGTAGTAAAGGATAACATGTAATGCCGCAGCTTGCACGCGGAGAAGTATAGAGTGAGGCACAGCTTTTCCATTGGAGTGTACCTTGTTTCGCAGTCTGTGAGTGTCCTACTGAGGTAAAAGATAGCATGTTCAACGCCAGCTTTGTCATCCTGAGCGAGGAGGCTACCAATGGAAGCCTCTGTAGCTGATATATATAATTTCAACGGATAGCCAGCTCTGGGGGGAACTAGCACTGGCGGACTTGCCAGATAAGCCTTGATCTTGTCAAAAGCCTCTTGATGTTTAAGTTCCCATACAAACTCGTTCTTTCCCTGCAACTTCAGTAGTGGAGAGAACGGCTGGATTTTACCTGCAGAGTTAGAGATGAATCGTCGCAAAAAGTTGATCTTACCCAATAGTCGCTGTAGCTCCTTCATTCGCGGGGGAGATGCGTGAATAACCGCGTTTGCCTTATCTTTAGGGACCTCGATTCCTCTCTGATGGACTATAAACCCTAGAAAGTCACCTGCCTAAACTCTGAAAACGCATTTGGCGGGATTCATCTTGAGCTTGTGTAGCCACATGAGCTCTAAGACCTTTATGAGATCTATGATGTGGTCCCCTTGCTTCTTATACTTGACGACCATGTCATCAATGTAAACCTCTAAAATCTTCCCAACTATGTTGTGGAAGATTAGGTTCATGGCTCTCTGATACGTGGCCCTGGCTTTCTTCAGACCAAAAGGCATGACCACATATTCGAAAACTCCCTCGAAGCCTGGACAGCGAAACACGGTCTTGTGTCTATCTTCTTCCGCGATCGAAATCTGGTGGTATCCTGCAGTTTCATCCATAAAGGATAACAACTCGTGTCCCACTACTACGTCTACCAACATGTCCGCGACCGGCATAAGATAAACATCTTTAGGTATAGCCACATTAAGGTCTCTGTAATCCACGCAGACTCGCATCTTGCCATTCTTTTTGTGAACATGCACTATGTTAGATAGCCACTGATTGTACTTGGCCACCCTGATAATGCCTGATTTATGCATTTTCTCAACTTCTTCTTTAACTAGAACTTGGGTCTCTGAATTCATTCTTCGCGGCTCTTGCTTCACAGGCCTCTTGTCAGGGAGTGTTGGCAACTGATGGCATACCAAGTCCGGTGACAGGCCTGGCATGTCTTCGTATTTTTCCACGAAGTAGTCCTTGAATTCCAGCAGTAAGTAGATGAGCCTCTCCTTCTCGCTAGGCTCTAAATACGCACTGATAGCCACTTCCATGGGCTGGTCAGTTGTTCCAAGGTTAACCTTTTTGGTAGGGTCCCTGACCTTAGGAGGTGTGTCATCCAATGCTACTAGGGCGAGCTGAATGTCTTCTTCTTCCTCTTCATGGTCAGAGAGCTCTTCGTTAACTATTTCTAAGGTCGTGATTCGATCATAGGCCTCTTTTTCCACCAGATACGAGGATAATCTCTCGTAAAAAGAGTGGAAGGCCTCTCTTCCTTCCTCTGGATGGTCGTAATCCATTCATTATTTAAGGGTTTAGGCATAGCGTGGCTAAGCCTTTCCAGGCCTTCCTTCGCGAGCGTGAGCCCCCACTGTGCCAATTCAAAGGTCGTCACCCCTATGGGGCGGCCTTTGTAATCGATGCCACTAACCTGCATTGGAGTGATTGGCTCCAAGTAGTACCTGGCATCTACGTAATTCGCAGGAACAGAGAACGGGCGAGGATCAGCCTTAATCACTTTAGCCTTATTCATAGCCCTGTTCCACATAATCAATTCCTGATGAAGAGTTGACGGAACACAATAACTCCGGTGGATCCAGTCTTTGCCTAGAATGGCGCTATAAGCCGCGTAGCAGTCTGTCACAAAGAAAGCATAAACCCCCTCTGCGGGGCCGACCTTAATATGCAGGAATAATAGGCCCAATGTCTTCGTTACAGTCCCCGCGAAGTTCTTAAGCGTGAGGGACGTAGACTAGATCTTCTCTTTCTTAATTCCAAGCAAGTGCATAGTCCTTGCAGTAATGACATTAACTGCCGCACCAGTGTCGACCATGATCTTGCTAACTTTGGTGCCGCCAATTTCCGCCGTGATATATAGAGGTCTATGTGTTGGACCATAGCAGGTGTTGGCTTTGTAAAGCTCATGAAGAACTCTTTACTATTGGCATCCTCTATTTCCGGGAAAACAGCCTCTTCGACAGGTGTCGTGGCTGCTGAGGTAATCTGCAAAGGCTGTTCGCTGCCTCATTCAGCTTCCACACACTCTTGCGCGGCGACTGGTAGTGCATACCTCAGGGAAGTACATAAACCATGTTGCAGGAGGTTTCTAGCACTTCTGTCTCGTCCATCTCCTCCTCAAGGTCGAGCTTGGGCTCATCAACTGGTATGTTGTTGAATTGTTTAGCCAACAAAGCTACTAACGACTCTCTTATAAGGCCTTTTACCTGGCACTGCTTGTGTTCCCGTGTCATGGTAACCTGCTTTGGTGGGTCCGACCTATACTCTGTTGGGTTCTCCTTTGGGGGCGCGACTACCAGACTTTGAAACTTTTTAGGTCCCCACTGTAAGGCATCTGTAATGTTGTCCTTGCCCCCCAGTCTCTCAAAAACTAAGGATTTGGTTTCTGGCTCCTCGAGAAACAACATGCGCCTGATATGTGGCCACCTAGAGGGCGAGCTTTCCTTCCTAGCTAGCGGAGGTGTTCTTTCTTTCGTGATCCTGTAGAAAACACTAGGCTTAGAAGCCCCTGACTCCGAGCGCGCTTGCTTTTGAAAATTGCGGGAGGCCACCAATGGCTTAGTGGCTAGCGCCTCCATCTCCTTCTGATACTGTTCAGGTGATTTGACCAATTGCGAAGGTTTAATTAGGCCCTGATCCAGAGCCTCTAGTGTTCGCTTGGCCTCTCCGAACCTTCGCTGCAGCTTCCTTTTCTTGAAAGAGCTAATCTCCACCGCTTTCCCTTTCTCTCTAGTGTACCATTTGCCTTCCTTGATGGAGGACGTTGAAGAAGGTGAAATGTACGGCTTGGTTAGGATATCTTTATGCTCATTCCTAACCCTTCCATCTTGTTTCTATTCGGTTGCAGCAGCTTTCAGTTTCTTGAACAAGTTGGAGTCCCTTGGGGATGGCGGTGACCCTATCTTGTCTCTTGCTCTTGGGCTCGAACGTTGATAGTTTTGCGACGGTGAGGCCCACTTGATTGGCGGGAAAGAGCCAAAATGAAACGTCTGCTCGACTTCTTCATGCGACACCTGGATGACACATTCTTCTTTGTATCTCGAGCAAAGGACTACTAGTGAGGCTTCGCTGACTGGCTTAGCTCTCTCCTTTGCAAGGGTCTCATCCCTTTCTGTCTTTTCTTCTCACCCCTTTGCAGTCAAATCTAAGGTTGGTTTTCTCTGGTTCTTCTTGGTCTAGTTCACATAAACCATATTGACCTTGGTGTTCGGAAAAGGGTTTAGGTCTACTAGTGCTGCTGCGGTCGCTGGAGCTTCCACCTGCAAACTACCATTATTGAGTTATACCTGAATTTGGTCCTTTAGCTTCACACAGTCAGCCGTGTTATGGTTCCACAAGTTGTGGAATTTGCAGTACTTCTTTCCTTTCAACTGATCTGGTCGAGGGAAAGGTCCAAAATCTGTCTTCACCATCTTCGTGGAGATCATTTCATCTAAAATATCATGTGCCTTATTGGCATCATATGTATACGTCACGAACTCCGGTTTGGTGAATGCTACAGACTTGAGTTTGACAGGTTCCTTAGATATTTTCAATTGCTTGAGGGCTGAGCTCTTCCTTCCTGTCAACTCAAACACGGAGATATCATTCTCCTCTTCATCATATTCTCCTCTTCATCATCTTCTTCTCGGTAAACTTTTTCCCCTTGATGATGATAGTAAGGATCATAGGTAGTCGGCTGGTAGTGCAATGCAGCCACTGTACGGTGTTTTCCTGGCACATATGTCCCTTTGGATGCATTTTTCCTGGCATCAGTCTCTCTAAGGAGATGCTCAAAGCTACCTACCTCTGTGATAAGCTCTCCCATTGACTAGATCATACTGCCATGTTGCTTCTTTCGCTGGCGCGGCTCCAATCCTTTGATCGCCAACTTAACCAATTCCTTCTCAGGCAATATCATACTTAGTTTAGCCTTTTGGATCTTGAAGCGTTGAAGATAAGCAACAGCAGACTCGGTGGGCTGTTGGGCCATCTGGGTGAGAGAGGCCAAGTCAACCTCAGGTTCGATAGCTCCAAAAGTCTCTCGGAAGAGCTTTTCCATTGCTGGCCAATCAGCCACTGACCCTGGCCGTAGTTTAGAAAACCATCTAAAAGCTGCGCCAGATAGAGAAGTGCCAAAGATCCTGCACTTAAGGATGTCATTATTCTGGTATTGGCCGCATTGCACCCTAAACCTGGCCAGATGGGTTGCCGCATTCTCAGTATCCTCTCCTGAAAAAGTAGAGAATATGATATTTTTGTAGCCTCTGGGAAAAGGCGCGAGCATTATATGTGGAAGGAAAGGTCCCTCATAAACCCCATCTAGGTGGGCCCTAGGGTTAGCTAACCTGATCATCTCCTCAACCTCTTCGCGTCTCACATAGTCCGAACCAGGAGGAGGAGGTGTCACCCAGGTCTGGCGAGCATTCTGCAGAGGTACAGCCTGGCTAGCGGCCGTTGTACCTTTCCTAAGGTGAATTGTCCTGGGAATAGTGGATTGCTGCAGGGTCATACCTGGCGCAGTCACATCCTTTACGAGGGCCGTTATCTTGATTGGAGTGCCAGCCTGGTCAATGCCATAGTAATTCCCTGGAAGTTCTTCATACACATTCTCTGCCCCATCGTTGTCGTATTGAGTAAACACAACAGGATCAGCAGGACTGCCTTCACCGGTCTTCAGAGTCCTACTCTTTTGCGGGGGAGTTGGCGTGGCCTTGTTACCCCCAATTACCAAGGCTTTATCCTTGCTTTTTGTTGTTGAGGCAGAGTCGGCTGCAGATGGTGTAATGGTGTTGCCGCTAGTCTTCTCCCGAGCATTAGGAGGTATGTATTTGCCTGTACCTGAAGGTTGTCCAAGTGAACCCAGAATAGTGCTAGGATCCCCCAAAGCTTTGTTCATAACCTCTTTAGCCTGGTCCAACTCAGCTCTTTGCATGGCAACTTGGGTCGCAAGATTGGATCCCACGTTGAGAAGAACCGCCAATTCTGAAGCATTATGCTTGGCTTGGTTCGCGATATCAGCAGAGATGTGCTTGCTCCGAGCGGCCTGATCAGTCATCATATCCACGAGCTCCTTGTGGTTCTCCTGGCTTTTCTTATACATGTCTTGCCAATGTCCCTGCATTTGTCGCGAACTCACTTCAGATTTTGTAGTGAGATCGAAACCTCATCAAGCCTTCAGCGCTCTTCTGCGAGGGCTTTTTCCATCCTTTCATTATATGCAGCATTATTATGTTGAAAGATAGCAAGCCTCTCCTCAATGCTCACATTCGCCAAGGCGATAATGGGCATAACTGAATCAGTTGTCTCCTCACTCGCGGCCACTTGGGCTGTATTGGCCGCGTTGCCAGCCTCGTTTGGCTGGACAGGAGGATTTTTGTTGCCCTCAGTAGCGGGCTGGGGAGTTCCACCCTGTTCTATTGACATGTCTGGTGATCGCGGGTTGAGTGAGAATTTTTGTGTCACTTGTTCGTCAGAAAGACCACAACTGTCGGCACGAGAGTGCGGCCTGTAACTGGAGGTCCTATGGTTTGGGCAGTTAACGTAAACCTTTTGGTAAGGGTTTGCGCTTGATTTCCCAATGGTTGCGATCACGAAAAAAACGCTATTAGGTCCCACTGGGCGTGCCAAAATGTTTGGCTCCAAAACCAGTATGGGTGCAAACTGTCTCTTTTGAGCGTGTGCTCAGGCGTGCTAGCACCGTGGGGTGCAGTATTCGGAGAATCCCTTGACCTGACTTCTTGATCAACGATGTGGACGAGGAGAGCACTAACCTCGTCACAAGGTTCTTTCCTCTACTTCCCGAAAAGGACTTCTTGCCTTACAGATTAGGGATTTGGTTGTGATCTGTTTGCGTCACCGAATCGATACTCAACGTTGTAGGTTGAGCAGAGCGATCACTGGGAAGTTTGGAGAAAGCAGCGTATCTTTAGCTTCGCTGGGTTGCGAGGGCTTTAGCCTTGCTTTGCTGGGTTGCAAGTAGGTTTGCTCCAGAGAGACTTTGATAATCTGTGCGATTAATTGGTTGAAGAGTTGTGTTGTATTCGTCCTTGAAACCTGGTATTTATACCTAGGGTTTTGACTGTTCCTTGCCACAGAAGGATTATTGATTGAAGTTTCCAATTCAATCACCGCTACTTGACTCCAGAATGGGTGAAGCTGTAACCCAAACCCAAGTAGGCTTACTTTTGGGCCGCAAGTATCTGGCTGCTGTGCTAAATCCCCTAAGGGATCTTGCCAAAAATACTTTTGGGCTCAAACAACCACCACTCAATATAAAACTGTCATATGTTATAACATATAATTATAGTTACTCATGATGTTTTATTAAGCAAATAAATTTTAAGTATTAAATTAATTCTACATGACGTGGCAAGTTTTAATTGGGTCGTGATATCACCACAAAATAAAAATGGTGAGCAAATTTGAATCCTAAAACTCATGATTTTTACTTTTTTACTTTTAATAGTTATCATTCTCCGCTTTAGGATTCAGATTGATTCAACGGTGAGTGACACAAAATCTTTAGTCATGCACCACTAAGTGACCAAGAGAAATACAACCAGTGGTGTGCATGACTTGTATAGCAATTATTTTTATTTTTTTTTAAAAGAGGATCAAAAGGTTTCACTCCTGCCCCCATGGTGACTCGAACCCATGACTTCGTACATAGGTAGTGGGTGCTCTAACCACTGAGCTAACACCTCTTCGTCAAAAAATACACTACTAGAATTATGGTCTTAGACATCACGACAATTAAATCGATGAGGAATTCACGCGATGTAAAAAAATGTCATTAACATCGATTCCTCAAATTCCGATTTATATGCATATAATTGACATCGTTTATTACTGTTGACCGATGTCTACAATTTGATTCTGAAATTTAAAAAAAACGCGGAAAAGATTAAGTTAAAATTTTCGACACGCGGAGAACAAAATTTCCATTCCACCCGCACTTTATCAGTTTTCCCATTCTCTCTGGCGACCCATTTTCATCCTCACTCTATCTCCGAAAGAAACTGGCGACCCATTTTTTGTCTGGCTCTTCCCCGAAACCCTGGCCCTCTCCTCTTTCTCTCCCGCTCTCTTTTCACACGGCCACCACCACCACCGCCTCCCTCTCCTCCGCTCACTCCCCTGCTGTCTCTTTCTCCCTCATTAACCGCTGTCTCTTTCTCCCTCATTAACCGCTGGCGAGCTCTCTCTCTCTCTCTCTCTCTCTCTCTCTCTCTCTCTCTCTCTCTCTCTCTCTAAAACCCTCTCCGTCCACTCCAAAGTCCAAACACACTTTCAAAGCGTCTCACCTGCTCAGTCTTCCTCCATTTCACAACTGAAACTCCCAAAACCAAACAGTGAAACCCTAACCCAATAATCACAATGGCCAAATCCTCCCGAAGATGCAAGAGAATCTACCAAAACTGGACGGAGCTCCCTGATAAAGCTATGGCGTCGATGCTCTCACGGCTTGGAGCGATCGAGATCCTGGAGAGCGCTCAGAAAGTGTGCATGAAATGGCGCAAAATCTGCAAGGACCCTTTCATGTGGAGCAAGATTGACATGCGAAACGATGGTGAGATTAACTATGACTTGGAGGAGATGTGCCGCTACGCCGTTGATCGGAGCTCCAGTAATCATGTTGATATTAACGTCGAGTACTTTGGCATCGATGAGCTGCTCGAATACATCACTGGAAGGTACTAATTTTTTTGTTGGATATTGTGATTTATGTCTGAAGAGCAATTCAATTTATCTATTTATCATGTATGATGTTGATTTTCCGGAGATGTTCTTCATTCTCTGTTATAAATTGTAAAACCATGGAGTGGGGGTCCGGTAATTTAACTGGGTAAAACTTTATTTCTCGAACAAGAAAATACCTTTGGTCCCTAGTCAACATCATCAACCGTTCAACCCCCAGATCCATTTGAAGCTAAAGTATAACCTACCCAACTTCTTATGTGCTCCTGTGGACTGTCCTATGCTTTGGATTGAATGCGTGGTCTTCCCAGTTTGTTTAACTATTGTTGGAGGAGCAACATCAGTAGCAGAACTCAAGTCTGGATATTGCGCATAACTAATGCTTAAAAGGTTTTCAGGTAAGTATTTTTTTTGTTCATTGTGATCAGTTTTCTACTTGTGGGTAATGAATGTAAGGATCTTTGTTCTGTTTTTGGCAAACCCATGTTCGGATTCCTTTTCTCCTGGATTGTTTTAACTGTTTATGTGGATATGTCATGTGGGGTTTTGACTTGGATATACATTTACGCAAGCGTACGTATCATTGTCAAGATAGGGAAATATTATGCCCAAAGTTTATCGTACCACGGGGATTAGTGGCTAACCCACAATCCTTGGGTAATTGGAAATAAAGACACTTAGCAAATAAAGAAAATAAATAAAAATGTTAATCTAAGGCACCAAGCCCTAGCAATGCTCGGTTTTGGTTCTCACCAAAGCCTAATCACAACTAAGAGCCTAGTGATGAATATTTACAATGAGTTGAAGTTCAATATTTTGAGAGTTGATTTTAGATTAACAAAAAGTAATGAAATGTAAAGCAACTAATAAAAATGCAAAGAAATTAATAAAAGTGTAAACAATATAAATGAGAATGTCAGGTGTTAGGGAGGATCCTTCACCAAATCTCATGTGTCGGAAGCTAATCTAATGTAGATGCATATTTCCTATTTTGGCGGTAGTCGTATCCAAGGCGGTTCAAGGCTCAAGGACCGAAATTCCCTTTCATGGTATTCCTACTCCGGTTCAAGGGCCGTAGGAACTCACTTGGCATGAATTAGAACCGGTTCAAGGGTCACTAATTCACATCAAGAGGCGTAGAGATCGAGGAATTAGACTACTAAGCGACCCGCCCGCGCAATCACACAACGGGTGTAAATCACCATGCTTATAACCCCTCGAATACAAAATTGAAGGTTTCTAGCTTAGAAATTAAAGGGGGTCAAGCCTCTAACTCCGTCCTAGACATGCTCAAAATACACACCCTAGAGTTGACTAGGCTCCTAGACATGCATTTTAACCCAACAAAAATAGATATAAGCATCCATCATATGAAAATTGCATCATCATTTCAAAAAAAAAAAAAAATTGCATCATTACATTAAATTAAACATCTTTTACACAAAATTCGGGTTAGGGACACAACCCTAAAACCCAACAAGAAAATTACTCACAACCCATAATTATAGACATCAAAACTACAAATGACAAGACCCGCCTCGGATTTCACCCTGAAATCCAAAGTGACCCTGCGGGGCCCACCTTAGAAGAAATTCTACCAAAAATTTGGCGGAACTTCCCCTAAAATGGGCAACCCAAACCTGTAGAAAACATTTACACTCCTCAAACAATTCATCCTTATGCTCCTGGAGCCACCCTGCTCCCTAAATCAACATCAGTCTCCAATTCACAAAACACACATCTCAACTCGAAAAGCATAAATCTCATAGGAAATCAGAGCAATTCTAACAGAAAGGTATAAGAGGAAAACCTAATTCAACGACAGATGCGGAAGCCATGCTGTTGACTATGCCTCAACTCCGTGTACGCCCGACCTCAACCAATTCGCCTGCAAACTGGGCATTTGAAACCGAAGGGCCCAGGGGAAAGTACATAAAATACGTTAGCGTGAGTGGACAAAAATAAACAATTTTTAAACCAAGTGGATTTTATACTTTCCCACATTTATTTCCTTAAAAACCCTCGATGCATGTAATGATTTAGAAAACAAATCACGAGAAGCTCCGCTCAAGAAAAACCGACTAGACCGAGAGGAAGGATCGAAACTCAGATACTCAACAGGATAAGACCAGCCCCGCTGGTTACACGGAAATCAGACTAGGCCCCGCTAGTCGAGAAATGATAGGATATGGGGAAGAGATATCACCATACGGGCAATAGAGCCTCCAGGCTCTACCTACCCTCAACTGCCACTCACACATAGATTGTGCGAGGAGGAGAACTAATAACCTCAACTTGCACTCACACATAGATTGTGCGAGGAGGAGACCAAATAACCTCGACTGCCACCCACGTGAGGAGGAGAATAAATCACCTCTACTGCCACTCACCAACACAAAGTAGGTGAGGAGGAGAACAAGCTACCTCAACTGCCACTCACCAACACAAAGTCAGTGAGGAGGAGACCTAATAACATAACCCGCGTATGGTGAGGAAACATCATCGAAAACCAGTAAATCCATGTAGCTTCCCCACATTTCTCACGAGATAGAAACCATGTATTCAACGACGTGACCCCGCACGCCAAGATTACTCTCAATCTCAAAATGGATAAGTGAGAAATAGAAATAAATCGACGGCGTGTCCCACACGCCCAGATATTCTCAAATCCGTAACCAAAACCGGAAATTAGTATAGGTAAATCCCATTTCCAAAAATCTCTCAAAATCTCCAAGAAGCCAACCAAATCCAAAATCCTTAATTAGGCATTCCCGATGCCAAAATTGAAAGTCAATAAACAATTGAGAATATCCAACTCCATTGAAACTCATCTTAAAAATCTTCCAAGAGCTTAACTCGGTGATTAGGGATATGCTTCATTCCGGAAATTTACCTCGGAAATAAGGAATTCATCAAATAATATAATAAAACAAAACCAACCTTTGAAGCTCATTATTGAAAGCAAATCCATGATATAATTCGAAATCAATTTCCGAAAATTAATTCATTTCCTCAAAAAGTAATATGAATAATCACTAGAACATTATTTAAGAAAATAAATGCATGCATCGCTATTTAAAACAAAAGTCCACTCACAGTACTATTCCGACGATCACGCATTCGTGTTCCGTCATCGAGCAATAGCTCGGTACGTCGTCCTGTACACAATTATATTCCGTGAATAATTCTTCAATAATTTAATACAATTCCTAAAACCAATTCCTCATAATTTCACCTCCCAATTCTCCTCGGATTTAGCCCAAATTATACTACTAATACCAATTCGTTAATTTAAAGGTTCCAAGGCAGAACCGTGAGATATCCGACGGTCGGATTCTCGTAATTCGATAATCGAAACCCTAAACTTCAGAAATTCATAATTAATTCCAAGTTTCTCCAAAAATCACCAAACTTCACATACAAGCTCTACACAATTTATAGGATTTAATGGGCTAAAAACTGGAATTAAAACACTGTCCTACACGCCTCCACGCGCCACCCACAGTGGCGGCGCGTGGGGCTCACGCGCCGGCGGCCATCACCTCCGATGGCCACCAGAATTCAACAGTAGCTGCAAAACCACAGACCCAACAACATTCTCAACTACAACTTCTCTCAATTTTACCTTTAAACGTCCGGATTAATCCCGTGAAGAAAACCCAGAAATGGTTTTCAGATGCCCTCTTCGATTCGACCTCTACACCGGAAATTGCAGCAAGAGGGGTTGGGGAAAACGTTCACCAGCTCGAGGAGTCCCTGCTATCCACTTTTGGAGGTCGGAGGTGGTCGGAAACGATGGAATCGCCTGAAGGATCGAAATTGGACCCGGAAGGAACTTCACGTCGATTTGAGCTTTTCCGGCCAAATCGTTGCAAATCAAGGGCACCAGCGTGAAGGTGGGAAGGAGGCGAGTTTGTGGTGGCTTGGAACACGCCGGGGGACGGCCGGACGGCGTCGAATTGCAGCGAGGAAGCTGCTGCCCGAAGAGGAAGGGGGAGAGCGCGGGGAAGAGAGAGAGCTGGGGTGAGTTTCCGGAAATGGAAACCTACCTCGGTAATTTTTCCATATATATATAATTTTTACCATGAACAGTAACTTTCACATTTTCGCGTATAACTTTCGCATGCGAACTCCGATTTTTACGAACCACATATGTACGCGCTCGGTTTAACGTTCTCTACAACTTTCATGAAGGACATTTTCTCAAATTTTGACCCGAACAAAAAGTCATATTTTAGGGCCACTAAAAGTATCGAAACGACGGTAAAAGTGAAAATAGTTGTCGTTTACCGTCCAAATGACTAGTAAACGGGTAAGTGAAGATACGGGATGTTACAACAAAATTCAAAGAGAAAAGAAAAGAGAAGTGTAGGAGAAAATAATGATAGCCACAATTAGCTAGAAAGCCAACATGACTACTCTTGAATTATAACTCCCACAATTACCCAAATCTTGAATCTTGTAGAGGTTGAGCCCTTTGATAGATCCTTGAAGCTTTGTGTGAGTAAATCCTTGAAATCTCAAAAGAAATTATAAAGGAAAGAGGAAAAATGGAGGGGAAGGAGGGAGAGGGCAGCAGCCCTCCCCTTTTGGAAATTTGGAGAGCGGCGCTGTAGGTGTGGTGCGGCAGAAATGTGTCTCTCCCGTATGAACCGAGGGCATGTAGTATATGTAGGAATATATATGTGTGGCTGGGCTGTGTGGTCATGAAATAGATAAGGCCACGTGGCATCACATGATAGGCCTAAAGATGAAAGAAGAAAAATGCTCTGAAACAAAGCTTTAATTAAGAAGTGGTTCTTAATTAATTGATCACCACGTGCATGCAGATTCCATTCTTCAATTTATTTTAATTTTTTTTTCTTTTTCTATTTCTTCTTTTCCACAGCACATGGCCTTCACACTCTTGATGACGTTGACCTTGGTCAACTCGTTCATTGATTGTTGACTTTTCTCATCATTGTGTCGAAAATTCTACTTTGCTTCAAAATCGTGTCATTTCTTCTCGGTTTCTGTAATTCCGCTTATTTCCTACAAAATAAATAAAAATAGATTAATTATACTCGAGGATTAGCTTAATTCTAGTATTTTAGATATAATTACAAGTATAAAAATGCGTATAATCAGGTTTGGATTCTGATATACAAGTTTTGAGCTTTAGGTTGATTCAATCTGTTACTGAAATGGGTGTTTGTGTTTGATTTTATTTTTGAATTCCTGGATTTTTCATTTTCATTTTTGCTCTGTTTGTAGCTTACTGAATTGCATTGCAATGAATACAACTTTTTGTTTGACAAATTCAATTTGATTTATTTACTTCATTTCTGACTTTTAAGGATAGTTTTGTGGTTGCTTAACACACTTGAGGGCGAGTAGCAATCCATTATACGATTAAGTTTTTGTAAATTAACTACTTTTGAGACTGTCGTATTCCTAATTTGTGCTTCCTGTTCTAAACAATCATAAAATTGAATACTTTTGTAAAATTGTTTTGCCTTTGCTTCTTTTCTCTTAATGCTTTTCAGCATGCATGCCCACTGTTTTTTATATTGTGCTATACATGCTTCTTTTTTAATGAAGTTTGTTTGTTATTGAGAAAGAAAAAATAAAAGCCTATGAGCAAAGAGGAACCAATGACTGAATCATGTTGCGTATAGATTTTTGAATTTAATTCTAACATGGCATATTTGAAGAACTGAGTTTTGAATTTAAAGAAGCCTTTGTTGTTGTTGGGACAACCACAAATTTATCGATTTGATTGTCCATTTCGTTTTTGTAAGAGGTGCATGATGCTAAGAGAAAGGCTAATGATTTTGTAGGCGTGAGATCTGTATACAAAGTAAAAGGTTTGTTCCTTGAATTCTCTCTCTTTCTGCTCATGTAATTGCCTATGGTTCAACCTAAATTGTGTATTGGAGTCAGTTTGAGAAGAACTAGTAATTTGGTGATGAAGTGAAATGTAATTTGACAGTGACTGGGCTCATTTTGTTATATACCATATCTGATCTTGAATCCACATTTCTTTGCCTGTATGTGCCATACTTTGAGCATTTTTGTTGGATACATAATGATCGATATATATAGGAACAACTGACCGATGTCTTGTCACCAATGTGTGTGTGTATCTTTATATATATCAGTGAATCTGGTGTTTCATCTAAATCTGCGTTATTTCTCTTGGTTTATGCTCTTTTGTTCTATGTTGCTCCAATTCAAATTAAAAGTGGGATCAATTGTTTCAGGTGCACTCAAGCAAGATTCTCCTAATAGTTCTAGAGTTGTAATTGCAAAACCTACTGATGAAGATGAAGAATTTGCTCATATGATGGCCAGGATGGATGAACTTGAGAAAGAAGAACGTGAAGCTGAAAGTCAGATTACACCAAGTGATGAGGATGAGCAAGTTCAGCATGGTTTGCATCAGCTTTCTGATCAGAAATCTCTCCATGGGAATCTCAAAATTTCGGAGGTACTGTGTTAGCTTTTTAGGCATTTCTTGGGGTGTTGAAGAAATGATTAGAAACGACAACAGTCCATGTGATGAGGTAGAACACATATCTCTGCTGGTACCAACTCTTTATTTTCTCGTTTTAATGACTTAGAGAGCCCTCCTTGTGCACATGTCCTTTGGGTTTTATCTTTTAAATTAATGTCGCCAAGTTGCTTTAGTGATATGGAGAATGGTTATTTGCCAAAACAGTGAGAAGAGCTTTTGTAGCTCTTCTGGAGTTAAAACTCAATTAAGCTACCAAAAGGCAGAAGTTAGAAGGAGGTCACTTGCATAAGGTATAAAAGCTATATAGTTGCATTATAAGAAATTTTGATAATATGCTCTTTATGACAGGTTACTACTAAGGCAATGCAGCAAACTAATTTCATCCACAAGGCACCTAAATAGGTATGATACCTACTGCATGATGCTTGAATTTGCTACACCTTCATATTTTATTTTTCTGATTTGAGTTTCAATATGTGCACTCCTAAATATGAATTTGAATATATGCATCTACGCAGTCTGCATGTCGAAACTTTTGATAAGACCTCTACGCATGCCAAGTTAAAAATAATTATTTCAATAAAGCCCGACTTTGAAACGACATATAGGTTGCAAAAAATAAGGTGAGTTCTTGCTGTGAGTGCAGAAAGGAAATTGTTTTGGTAATTAGTATTGAAGGAAGCTAGACTATATATATTTCAGGCCTAACCATGAGTTTGAATTGGTTTCCTCTATCATGCTCTTCCCTTAAGTTTATGTGTTTTACACTGCCGATTTTTTAGGCTCCCTTACTGCCACTCCCAAAGAGAAGCGCTGCAAAGTTGCCAGAATTTCATGCAGTCTGGTTTAATTCATATGGAGTATTTGCTCTCAATTGTGTTTGAAGCACTCCTCTAGCTTTTTGACCATTTTGTCATTTTAGGTGTAAATGCCTTCTGTAAATTATAAGGATCATGATCAAAGACATAAATTAATGCAATGCCCCAATGTTACAATTACTTTTGAATCATTTTATTTTTAGAAATGTGGATTGAATATCCCAGCAGCAGTTACAAATCAGTTTATAATTATAAAAACGAAGTAAATAAGAACTGATACATCAGTTCTAAAAGAAAAAATCGATGTCCTGTTAGCCATTGGATAACGAAATATTATGATAGAACCGATGTCCCAAAAGTTAGTGCACATCGAATTATAACATATTGATTGATGTGCTATATAAGATTGGACATCAATACAGATTCAATAAACGATGTCCTAAGAGTTACGGGACATCGATACAGAATGAGGACCGATGTGCCAAAGACTAAAAGACATCGTTTGTGTCCTGAGAAACGATGTTAAAATGCATAGTTGTGTTGCTGGACCTATACTTTATTAAGCATTAAATGCTAAAATATGAAGGTTTAACAATATCTAAACACACTAATATGTCATCATAACAACGGTTTTACATCGGTTCTTGTTGCTTTTTCGATGTCTATTTTTGAACTGGACATCGGTTTTTGACCGATGTCTTTTTATTCGTGATCTTTAACATCACCCACTAAGACATTGGATGGTTTTTTTTTTAACATCTGTTTCTGGCCGATGTCTGAGGCCAAAATTCTAGTAGTGATATAAGCCGATAGAGGAAAACTTGTATAGCAATTTCAGTGCAAGGCAAGGTTTGGCTGGTGGTAGTGTGAATTTGTCTGTGGAGTAGACCCAACATTTATGAACTCCATCGATGAAGCAGTAGCGCTGGTCTCCGGGCACATCGTAAGGCTTCTGAATATGGTAGTAGGATCGGTTAAAAGGGAGGGAGGCAAAGCCTTTTGTAGGAGAAACATCAAGTCCCCAACTCCATACCAAAGCATAGTGTTGAAGATTAATGAGATGAAATATTAGAGGTTTAAGAAAGCTAGCGAGTGAAAAGAGTGCCATTGTACAGATACACCAAAATAGGTTTAATTTGCATGATGGGTTGAGATGGGATATATAGGGAGTTAGTGGGAGCTGATTATTGGATTAATGAAGGGTAGGACTACATTTTTATTTGATTTGCAGAAGGAAAGTGAAAATTAAGCTGTATGATGACATTTCTATCATCCTAAAATGAAGGAAGATGAAGTGAGGGTAATCAGGTACTGGTCATTCTGTAAGTTTTGAGGAGATCAATGTATTGTATGCCGGCTGGATTTTATTGAGATTGTCGCATTTGTTCAAATTTTTATTTTTAGTTTCTAGAGAAGCTTCTGATTTTGCAGGTAGATATGTATATGTATACGTGTATATATATAGTTGTGTGTGGTTGTGTGGGTGTGGGTGTGGGTGTGTGTGTGTGTGTCCCTTCTAGTGAGGCATCTCTTTTTTTGGCCATTTTTAAGAGATAGCCCATTAGATTCACTTTTCGATCACATATTCACATCTCAACAGTTCAAATTTTAGTAGATCATCTCTGCAAATTCTCAGCTAAATTAATAATCATTAAGGCATTTATAACTACTATTTACAATAATGAATCACACGAATAGTCCAGGTTGGACAAAGTTGGTCTGTCCATTGATTTAATCTGGCTCGATACCTTAACGATCATCTATATGGCTGAATTTGCAGAAATGATCTATTCTATACATTAGGACCTAAAATCTGAACGGTCGAGATGCCAAAATGCGATCTAAAAGCGGGTCCCACAAAGAATCCCTTAAAATTACCAAAAAAAGAATTCTTTAGTGGAATATATATATGTAGACGAACCAAATTTGTCCAACCTGAATTAGTTTAAATTAACTCATATAGACCTAAACACTGAAAGGTGGAGATGTGAATATGCGATTGAAAAATGGGTCTAATAAGGTATCCCTTAAAATGACTAAAAAAATGGATCCCTCCTAGAAGAGCCCTATATATATATGGCTGTAGTAGTTATTACAATGATATTAGGTTGATAAAGCAAAGTAAGGGCATCTCCAACCATTGAGCTATAAGTCAAAATGACTTTGGCTTTTTGGGTAAGCCATCTCCAACCATGCTCAATGTGGAGCCATTTTGACTTATGAGCCAAAAGCCGAGTCAAAATGACTCAACTTTGTAGAACGAAAGCCATTTCTGTGAGGGGAGAGAAATGGTGGGCCCCAGCTGCATGTGCTGCAATTGCAGCTGAAGAAGTTGACCCGCCAGAGGAAGAAGACAGAAGGGACTCGCGGATAAAGACAAAATAACAGCACACCCGTGGTTGACGCGCGAGACACACGATGGAGATGCAACCGACACATGGGGCCCGCCATTGTTGGAGATGCCCTAACATCATTACAGTTGCTTAGATGTAGACTTTGTGTGCCTCATGATCGAACAGCAGTTGAACGTTACAGTGCTTAGTTCATTCCAATGCAGCACCACAATGTAGAGGATTCCAATCGAACAAATACAAGCAACAAAAAACCAAAAACTCTTTGCATTTATGTATGTCTACAAGCATCCGCGTAGGATAATGTTCTCTTACCAATTATCTGATACGTGATCAAATTGCTACCCATTTCATCAAGAATCAAACTGATCTATATTGATAGTCTACGCACAAAACTCATACCGGTTTACAAGAGAACTTTTCCCTCTATATGTATAAGGATACTCTGAAACCTTTGGTCTACTTAAAGTCATGGGTCACAAAGACTTTTGGAAGTTTTTGGACCAAAAAAGACCGGGGAGATTAGGAGACAAAAGCCAAAACAGTAGAGACAAGAACTTGCATTGAAGAACACAGTAGGTGAAACTTGAATACGTTAGTATTATTATTCATTATAAAGTAAACGGAGGAAGTGGGGATCAATTTAAGTAGACTGGTACAACTATACGTTTCTAGGGCGGCAAAATTTCTTAAGCTACTAGTCCGGCCGGCCACCTCCCCCAGAAACTTCCATATCACATACCATAATAATTAAACACTTGCTACTTATTTAAGGCACGTACTTAACTCACAATCAAGCATGTGAAGGAAGCGATGAGCAGAAGACCAGTGGTATGTTGATTGTCTGAAAGAACTAACAACGTGGAGTCTTGGGTTCAAAATTGCTCACTGACATCATAAAATGGGTGGGGTTGGGGGCAAAAAACAATATGAAAATAGCAATCGATAGTACATGAAAGCCAGATCTACCAAGACAAGGAGTTCCCCATACCAATACCTGAATTCCTCAAGTCGTTTCATAGGCGGTGTCAATGTAATCGAATTTGATCAGCTCAATTTCGTAGGTAATATTTTGCTTGGGACAGAAGTCAAGCATCTCCTTCCAACAATAATAACTGCCATAAGTTTCTGTCTAGTCATGATAGTAAGAGTTATAGGTAAATATCAGTTTTACCAAGATATTTACAACTTATATTGGTGCAATTTTTCAATCCATATACATAAACAATTTATATTAGATGTCGCAGAGCACGTGCGGCTGTGAGATATTCACATGTGGGTTAACCTGCTCCAAAACCATGATAAAGTTATGTTTTGAGATATTCACATGTGAGTTAAACTGCTCTAAAACCATGATAAAGTTATGTTTTGAGATTTCACATTCTCATCAAGTCTCCCATGAGTTGCACTCTTCCAGGTTTCCATTTGACCCCAACTCCTACACAATCACCCTCTTTGAACTTCATCACGTTTTTCCCAGTTTTGGTCACAACTCCAACTCTTAATTTTATGCTTACAAAGTCAATTGAAATGCTTCACACTTTTTTTTTTTTTTTAAAGTAATGATTTCATTCATAGCAAACACAGGCTAGAATGACCCAATACATAGTTCCCACCAAGGGAATAAGTGTCATTACACTTGAAACAATATTGCTCCTGTTGCAGGAGCCTAGCACAATAACATAATTCTAAACTAAGAATAATAGCAGACAAAGTTCCCGGTGCCAATGCGCTTAATTGCGGTACACCAAAGAACTTTGCACCTAAATGTGTAGACACCGATCATTCTGTAGGCAAACTACATAGAGTGCTCCTAATACAAGGATCTTTATTGTAATTAGACTAAACTAAAAACAGAGCAATGGGCCTAGCCCAATAGAAAGCCCAAAGAGAAGTCACAACCCAAAGCCCAGCAAGTTGATGAGCACCTGGTCCCACTCTCCCCCTGCTTCACGCTCTTGCAGCACATACAGCAGGCCTCCCTGCCGTCAGTCGAGGCTTCACACATTGAAAAAGTAGAATTATGGAATATATTGGGTTTCATTTGTCAAATATTATTAATTTATGATATACATAAACTGGAGAGTTCTGTTTGAAATATCTCTGTTACAGAATAATTGCGTGCTTCACAGTCTGCACAAACATTCAATTATCGTCGTTAATTGCATATATTGTAGTGTGTATTTACCCCACACTAACTTCATCTCCTTTGTAAAGAATCTAGAAAAAGATTAAGCTTACCTGGGTGGTACTCTTCATTTTGTTTTCTATTGAAAGTTTGAAACTAGTCGTACTACAAACGTGCTGATCTACCTTCCAACTGATACAGTCGTCAAAATATAAAGCCCTGCTTGCATGCAAATATACAAGAAGACAGTAAATTTCTTTTTCTTTCTAATAGTATTGGTTTATACACTTTTATTCATGAACAGAATGCTATATACTATAGATCAACGTCCACACTTTCTTAAAACTTTGATGTGTTTCCAACGAGACTCCATGTAATTGGAGTCATTCATCTGGGCGTAGACACCACATTTGAAAGCATGAGAGGTTCCTCCACGACCATCTGCTTCGATTTTGAGACATCTATCAATGTACACTCTGACTTTTGCACCATCAACATCGTGAACCACATTGAGCTTGAACCACTTATCGTAGATGTTGGGAACCAACACCGGAGCCATGTAGTATGTTAGTGAACCATTGTAGACCCTCAGCATCAGAGTTGTAAAGAGAAACAGAGAGAATAGAAGAAAGCTAAGCATGAAAAACTTGTGAATTGTATTGATTAATCATTCTGTTATGTACACAGCTATTTATACATGGATGATTGTTAATTTAGCTCCTAAACTTCAGGGAGGGAATAACCAACTGATTCTACATTCTTCTAGATTTTGTTACAGCAGATATGAACATGCTTTCATTGTGTAAGAGAGTCTTGATCTGGTGTGGCAACTTGAGCGTCCTTTGATGGGGTTTGATTGTCTACAGCAAGGCTATGCTCAATAAGTTGTGGCATAAGGAGCAGTACGTTGCTCCAAACACTTGCATTATGCACACCCCTGATGTCCCTTTTGGGACGTACCCAAATGCTTCGAACTCCCACACCCCAGAAGAGTAATTGTATCCCTGTGCTCGATTTAATTCGAGAGGAAAATGATTAATAATACCAATGAGGTGAATTCTTTAGTATCTAAAATAGTGTTTTCTGTGCATGGCTTACTTGTATGGCAATCTCAGTGCGAGGCAGGGTTTGGCTGGTAGTAGTGTGAGGTTTGTCTGTGGAGTAGACCCAACATTTATGAACTCCATCGATGAAGGCGCAGTAGAGCTGGTCTTCAGGCACATCGTAAGGTTTCTGAATATGGTAGTAGGATCGGTTGAAAGGGAGGGAGACAAAGCCCTGTGTAGGATCAGAGGAACATCAGGTCCCCAACTCCAAGCCAAGGCTGATTGGTGAAAACTGATAAGCTTGAATATTAGAATGCATGCTTGAGCAGAAGAACGCTAGGGAGTGAAAAGTGTATGCCATTCTTTTTTTCTGAAGAAACCTGAATATGGTTTAGTTCAGATGAAATGTTGAGATATGTAGTAGTGAGATGGTGACGACTGATTATTAGATTAATGAAGGGCAACTAGGGCTACATTTTTAATTTGATTTACAAAGGGCAAGTAATAAAGCTATTCTACCATCCAGAAAATAATTCATGAGGCACGCAGGGTCTACATCGATCTAAGCATGCAAGTAAACAAACCTCTCTAAAGAAGTGAAAGGCGAACAAGGGCATATATGATTAATGGCTTCAATTTCTCTCCTTTGATGCAATGGAGTTCCTAGATTTATCAAGCTTGTCACTTTTGCCTTTTTTTTTTCTTTTTTTTTATTTTCTTCCTTTTTCCTCGTTTGGTTTTATGCCATTTTGTTTTGTTGAGGGGTCTTCAAATGTACAAAAAAGCGATGTTTGTTACATACTACAGTAAGTATATTCAGCAGAATTAGTGTTGATACTTGTTAACGCATGTCACTGGCCAGAAGGAAAAAAAAAATTCAAAAAATTGAACAAAATCAGTACTGTGGAGGGAAAATGAATGATTAACACGACCAGAAAATATCGAAGTTAACCATCACAAACTTGGACAATATAGCAGAATCAACCAAAAAAGCAGATGGGATATTGTTCACAGTGCTAGAGTAAACGCATGGTCGCATGCTAGTTTCTGTTTCAGTGTGAACCAACAGAAATAGCACTATAAGTCTTCATAGTGCAGCATCACAATCTAAAGGGAAGCAAACAACTAAGATCCAAAAACTATTTGCATCACAATCATAAGTTCACATTGTAGCATCACAATCTAAGGGGATACACATACAATAGGATAATCTTCTCTTACCAAATATCTCACATGAATTATCACTGTGAATTACCCATCTCATCAACAATCAGATCCATATTATTGACTGTCTATCAACAAAACACATAAAATTGGCTTACAAGAAAACTCTTTCCTCTACATGTTAGAAAGAAGGCAATATTCTCAAAATTTGGCCTAGTTAAAGTCATGGGGTACGTCACAGAGACATGTTTGTTTTTCAACCCAAATAAGACCGCCAAAATAGTAGAGTCAAGAACTTGAATTGAAGAAAAGACTAGGTGAAACTTGAATCAGATATTATTATTCATCATAAAGTCAACCGAAAAAGTGGGGGATCTATTTAACAGACGGGTACAACCATAAGTTTCCAGGACAGCAATATTATCTTATGCTACCAGTCCACCTCCCCCAGAAACTCCCATATCACAAACCATAATTAAACACTTGCTTATTTAATGCAGTTCAGTCTCAAATCAAGCATGTGAAGGTAGAAGCTGAGGCATGAAAGCCAAGTCTACTGAGACAAGGAGTTCCCCACATCGATCACAAACCGATACCTGACATCTGATTTGGCAAGTCGCTCCATAGCTGTGTTAATGTAGTCCATTTTAATTAGCTCGATTTCGGAGGTAATATTGTGTTTGGCACAAAAGTCAAGCATCTCCTGCGTCTCTTTTATCCCTCCAACGTCGCTTCCACCAACGAGCTTCCTCCCTAAAAACATGACAATTTGGTCCTTTTGAGCATTTGTTCACGCTTTATATAATATATATACCTTAAGAAAACTTTGGTTTGGTTCTATTGTTATAAACAAGCAACTTACTGACTTATCTTTATTCTCAGTAGAAAGAGCATGGAATTTGCACATTTACATATCATTTCAGGAATAAGTTTATTTTAGACTTTATAGTGACTGTGATTTTAAAAGAGGGAAAGAAAAACAGAACATATAAAATCGTTAGTTGTTGTATACGCATACCCAGAACCAATGGAAATATAGGCAACTCCAGTGGCTTATTAGGCAAACCCACAGTAACCAGTTTCCCATTCAGCTTAAGTAGACCAATTAATGGAGCAAGGGCATGAACTGCAGATACTGTGTCGATTATGTAATCCATGGTACCCATCGCTGCCTGAACAGTAGGAGCGGAAAATAACACTTGCATTAAATATTTGACAAGGCTAGGGGAACCATAACATAACCATTTTGAATTTTTCTTTGATTTATCACTAGTTCATTACCTTCAGTTGTGCAGGGTCAGTTGAAACAACAAAAGAATCAGCCCCAAGTCTGTTAATAGCCTCATCCTCTTTAGCTGGGGAAGTACTGATGACAGTTACCTTCAAACCAAATGCCTTACCAATTTTGACAGCAATATGACCTAGTCCACCTAGTCCTGCCACGCCCAAATGCTTTCCAGGCTCTGTCATGCCGTAATACTTCATTGGACTATACACAGTGATCCCGGCACATAGAAGTGGAGCGCCAGAATCTGGGGGTAAGTTATCGGGAAAGCGGAGCACAAAGCGATGGTCAACAACAATCATATCAGAATAACCACCATAAGTCTTAGTTTTGTCATGATTGAGGGAGTTATAGGTGAATATCACTTTCGGGCAATAGTTCTCCAAGTCCTGCTGGCAAGTCTCACATGTGTTGCAGGATCCCACCATAACACCAACTCCTACACGATCACCTTCTTTGAATTTCGTCACACTTTTCCCAGTTTTGGTCACAACACCAACAATTTCATGCCTATAAAATTTATTAAAACGCTTCAACACACATTGGACAGATTTTTACAAGAATAATGCAACATTAAAATCAGTGGTGGACAGAAGCAGAGCCCCTTTTAGATGCCAATAATAAAAACATATTAACTTATGAGCTGAAGTGTCACATATATATTGCATACACTAGCATTTATCTGTACAAGCGCATTCTAAAAATCAGAGAGCTGATTTAGACTCACGAGAGAAAGATGGAAGATAAATCTTAAAACTCATTGTATAAACCAAACATCCAATCACCAGTAAATGGCTCATATTGATGCAAACACAAAATTGTGAAGGTAGGCTTGCATAAAGTTGGATACGGTAAACTTGCACCAGCTATTTCTAAGATAACAGAGCAAATAATCATCACACAAAACAATTAAAGCCGGAAGATATGTGACTAGAGAAATTCAGAAACTGACGTGAGATTAATATGATTACCCAGGTACAATAGGATAGTTGGTGAACCCCCAATCGTTCTTGACAGAATGCAAGTCTGAATGGCAAACCCCACAATACAGGACTTTTATTGTTACATCACCATCAGCATTTTCCCTGCCAATAATTCAAAAAGTGACAAAACAGCCCAAGTAAATGACTGCAATCTGCTCTAGTAGTACCACAGTTAATAAGTGATCCTTCTATTTGATCTATTTCATCAATTTCCAGCACAAATTAGAGTCAACGAAAACGAATCACATGGCCACTAGGGGAGTCCTCCCCCACATCTAGTCAGTACCCCAAACTTTTGAAAGCATCAACCATGATGAAGAACAACCAAGACCAAGACCCATTGCATAACATGGTCTAAACTGTGATTAACAAGAAATATATTTCTACTTGTGATAACGGAAATCTTAGTCGGGTTCTGTCTTGTTGCTATATTAAGCAAAACCCACTATAAATTTCTTCATCAATTTACATGTAGCAATATTCTCTAGCAAAAGTTAAAAAATTTCCATCATATTGTGTGAAAACATGAGCATCCTGGTACCCAATTTCAATTAACAGCATGAGTATGAGGGTTAATAGAACAAGTCATTGATAGTTTAAGAGAAGGGGTTTTGCTGCAGAGAACAAAGAGCTAAACCCTTTTGGAGTGATAACACATGGAAAACTATAAAGCTACAAGAAGAGAGAACTCCCTATACCATATAAGCCAAAACAGAGTTCAACTTATAATATTGCTTATATGCCCAGAAGAACAGAAAAATAGTTGTATATGTTTACTATTCTGGGATTGGTTTTGGATCATCCTAGTCTTTGTATTTCAAAGCAATATAATAATGAAGAAAACACAAAAGGGTCACACACAGTTCAAATATACCTTCTGGAGAAATGAAAGAGGGAAAGTGACCCAGAAGAATCTCTGGCAGCCCAACCAAAAACCTTCTGAGGGTGTTCTTCTTCTGGTGATTTTGCCATTCTCACAACTCTTCTTCCTCCCTCAGTTCCTTTTCCACTGTAGTTGCACTATCAAATAGTAGGGAACTAGGGACACAGCACTCGGGCAGTGCCTATATGCTCCATATATAGATGAAAAATAGACCGTCGTCCAGAATAAATGATTTCAAAAACTTTTTATTTTTCTTTTCCGTTCACGTCTTAATTTCTTTCTTCTTATGCACTTCCCTTATTTATTTCCCTAATTTTTATCTTTTCCCTCTCAAAATAGTAACTACAAAAGAATAATTACTTTTGTCTTCTTTTTTTTATTTTAATTTTCTATTTTAATATTAACTTTTTGAAGAAAATGTTGAGTTTGGCCTTTGCCTACATGGAGTTGAAAATACTTGGGTTCATACCAATATGGACAATGAGAATCCAAATTTTCTCTTATTTTTAATTTTTCATACATTCAGCAGTCTAAATCTATAATTTAACCGTTTAAAAGTTAAGTTAATCATTAAACATTATGTCTGCAAAAATTCAATGTAAACAAAAAATTGTTTACTCATTTTGTTATATCACACAAATTAACAGTTTTCGTGAAAGTTAATAGTGTTAAGATCAACCATTCATTTGTTTAATGAAATCGAATAAGTAAACAATTTCTGTTTACATTGACTTTTTGCAAGGATGATATTTAAAGGTTGATTTAACTTTTGAACGCTTAAATCATATTACTCTGCTGAATGTAAGCAAATAAGAGAGAGTTTGAACACACATATCTATATTGATATGAACTTCTGTTTTTCTCTCATGGAGTGGCTTACTGGCTTAGTGGTTTGGTGATCCGCAGATCTCGACCCTGGAATCCTTGGGCATGACCTCTATTCTTTTGTTATAGGGATATTGTAAAAGGCTATAGGTTGTGAGTACGATTTGTAAATTTTGTTTCCTAACCGTGCTACGAGTCCATGACCATCGTTTAAAGTGAATTTATTTAGATAGTAATTAAATTTTTTTGTTAGATCCTCTCTTGGGTGTATCATTACGTGTAAAGTTGCTTCTTATGAATAAGGTTGACGTCCCTTGGTTAGGAAAAAAAATGCAAGGGAGGCTTTAGTATGGGCCAATTTGGTATTCGAATTCAAAATCATATATCAATAGATGAAAATACTCAATTCCCTACTTATGTAAAGATGCAAAGTTATGTGTCTCCATTGGTCCAAAAATAAACAGTTATGTTTCTCCAAATAGTTTATTTGATTCTCGGAAATATAGTAATTCGTGACTCCCACATCTAATATAAAGTTCTCTACAACCATAAAATAACTGAAGTTGAGAGCGTGACAATTCTAGCACAGCATTCTGATCACGCTGGTTACATTCAGATCAAAACGCAGCTGGTTACTCATCATGCAAATGATGAAATTTCTATAACTCTCTCATTTCATTTGTTTCAATGAAATTCTTTTAATTTTTTTTCTTGTTTGAGTACACACTATGACACTAATGACTAATGACTCACTGGAAGGGAAGAATTGGTAGTTGAAAGATTAAATAGGAATCTTTAAGGCCCAGTAGTACTATTACCAGTTTTGCCACCTTCCCCATGCCAACATCAATTAAGGGATTGTGGTAGCCTCAGGTTTGGATCTTGAAAAAGATCAATCATTTTTTTTTTGGTAATAAAAAATATATATAAAAAAACCCAATCATAGCAACTCAGACATGATTGAATTCCACCAATTTTTTTAATTTTTTGACAACTTGAAACACTCAGTTAATAAAGGGAGCTTCTATTCATATATCTAAAATTGGTATTTGGACCTCTCACTTTTTTCAAGTAATAGTTGACTTTGTTAACTCATGTCAAATTACAAATAAAGACACAAATAAAGAAAAAAAAAATTTATTATCTCTACGAACAGTAATAGTCTTCAACTTGGGAAAAAAATTCTCATCCAATGTAAACCCTAAAATATATATCGCCAAACGTTATTTAACGTTGTAGTCAAAATTTTCTGAATTTGACTTTGTTCTCGTAAGGTGATAGACTTCCTTGCTTACACAGCTGACAATTTACAAGATCTATCACTGCGCTATAAAAAAAAAATAAAAAAAAAAGAGAGAAAATGGGAAATACAAAGACACCTCAGTTGATGAAGCCCTACTTATTCTGAATGCAATCAAACATGTGAACGAGCGGCGACAAAAAGCAGTACTCTAGCACGTCTATATGACAAACGCAGCAATGGGTAGTTGTCCACAAGATCTTCCCACACATCATCAGTGCAAAGCAATTTTATGTGGAACTATTCTATAGATATGATGAAAAATTCGACCATCTGATATAAATTTATGGAGAATACACTAGACTCGTGGTTGATTATTGTAAGTTCCTCCACTATCCCATACATATTTAAAACAAAAGGACCATGCATGTTCATTTCAAGTTGCTATTAGGGACAATGACACCTAAATGTAGGGCTGCCACTTGGTTTGGTAATTACCAAACCGACCGAATATCAACCGATGTTTTAAGTTTGGTAAACCGACTTTTTGGTAACCGAAACCGATAAAACCGAAATCGAAAATTACCGAAAAAGTTGGTTTGGTTTTGGTAAATACCGAATCTACCGATTATCTAAATATTAGCTTTATATACTATGGTTTTCAATACATATACATGTATATTAAGAAATAAACATAAAAATTTTCATAATAGTATGAACATTACTACATATACTACATTAATAGTACATGTATTTTAAGTAACATAGTCAAAGATAGTTAAATAACCTAGTTTTATTGAAAATGACTCAAACTTGATGTCATATATACAAAAGAAAGATATAATTAGGAGATGAGTACAAAGTTTACGACTATAAAATTGAAGAACTTAGTTTTGTTCGTTCTAATTTTAATTACAAATAATTAGTTGTTCTAAAGTTGGTAATACTGAAAACCAAAATACCGAATTTGGTAGTTATGATTAAAAACCGAAAATTTTGGTTAGTAATTGGTAGCTCAATTTTGAAACCGAAAAATTTGGTTTTGAAGTTGGTAATACCTATAACCGATTCGAACCAACCGAGTGACAGCCCTACCTAAATGCAATGAAAATAATACTTGGAAAACATATTTGTACGAGATGATGAGTAAACATGATATTGTTGCGTACGCTAACTAAGAGCGACAAATCATTGAAAAAGTGGTAGCACCTCTGTTACTCGTATAAGGAGGATGAACTTCCAAAAAATAAAAAAAAATTGCTACAATTCCAAATCTTCAAAAACTGAAGGAGATCCAACTACTGATTTTTAAAAGTATGAATAGAATCTAAAAAAAAAAAAGATTTATTAATTTTATTGGACGATGGGCATTATAGGAAAATTAGAGAGGTGTATATAGCAAATTGATTATTTGTATAAGTAAGTTGAAGATCTATTAAGTAGGGAGGTCCAAATGCCAAATTTAGAGATATAAATAGAAGCTCCCATTAATAAAACCAAGGGGAAGAAGAACCCTTGACAGAAACAAACAAAGAGCCAGGACCAAACTCAATGAATTCCACCAAATTTGGCGGGTCAATTATTTTCCAGCCCCATCCTTCATCTCCTCTGTCTTTAAACCGTTTCATTTATCACCACACCAACTAAGTGCATGGCAGTTTAGAGCATCCGCTACCCTGTTGGTTTCACGAGTGAGGGCTTAGTACAGAGAAGTTTTTGGTGAGACAGACGTGGACGTGGACGTGCTACATAACGTATCAGATTAGCAAAATTTTTATTTTTTTATTAATGCATGTAAAGTTGTAAACTAATCATTGTTGCGCCTTCGAGTTAGAAACTAGAAGAAGACCAGCTCAAAACAAGCTTTATGATGTCATTGGTACGAAAAAGCCATCGCCTTTTAATTCATTTCTTTTTTTTTTTCTTTTTCTTTTGATATTGGCATTATGTGGGTTTGAACTTTGAAACCTTATTAATTATTAGAGTTCTCAATGTATTATATTGTGCCAAGGTAATCAATATTTTAGAATACGCAAACCTAAATTTGATTTAATTAATAAACGGGTTAACTGACACGCATAAATCATTTAATAAAAAAAGTCACTAATAATGAATTCCAGATGAACAATTTCACTCATATAAACAACTTTGACTAACACATATAATCCATAACAACTTTAATTAACACGTATAACCCATTTTCAGGCTATATAAACATATGATTGCACAAGAATCATTCACTAAAGTTTTTTTTTTTTTTTTTTTTTCCAATATGCTAGAAGCAAAAAATCACTCTGCATGTATAAACAGTAGAGTTTCTTGAATTTTGACCCTAAAAACAAGTCACTCTTGAGTTGACGGGTCGATCGTACACCCTGTCATTGATCAATCATCTCTAGTCGGATTGAATCATTGTGTGAATTTGAAGTTGTATTAATGGCCGATCAGAAATCAGAATTGACAGCGAGAGGCGGAGCCATTAGGGAACGCGCTTGATCCTGGGCCCAACTCAATTTTTGACCAAGTCAAATATTGACTGAACTCAATACATATGGTTCTGCTGCGCTCTGCGTATACACTATAGCTACACAACTCCTTAATTATTACTCGATTTTGACCTAGCTGCAAATACAACACACCTTCACGTCCTCTATCTTCATTGTTTCGTCTTTTTACATGATTACATGCTAAGTAAATTATTTTACGTGTTTAGCTAGCTAGAGAGTTCTGTTGCATGCATATAATATTGACTCAATTAGCTCATATAACTGTGAAGAGTTCTTATTAGCACAAAGTGGTTAACAAAATTAATTTTTTTAAGAACCAAAATGAAGTGCTTGAATAATTTGTTTGTGATATGTGTAAATTTTTTTTCTAAGTACCTCAGCTTGGTTAGACTTCTGGCTCCGCCTGTGTTGACATCCTAGATCCTTAGACCTCATTCACCATTGAGAAGGAAAATCTCATCAACAAACTAGGTTTGATCATCGAACCATCTTGTTACAACAATCTCCTATTTATTAAATCAGATTTGAATTGAATTCAAATAAAAATGTGATCTATTCAAACTAAAGGTCTATATACAAGAAATCGTAAAAGAGATTAAAAAAATCACGAAAAACAAGTTAATGCTGGTGGCATTGTTCTTACAAATTTATTTCGTAGAATATTGGTTCATTGTACGTATGCCAGAAAAAGAATTGAATCAGGAAGTCGATCAATAATGATAACTTAGCAACGATCAATCTTGTATAGTTGTACGCAATGCTTCAAAAGCACTAGAAATCAAGTTTCCCAGAGTCATAGTGCATATATCTAACAATTTTTGGGTAAAGGAACTTGTGATACATGACATCCCTCAAGAATTAATTACCCCAGCCAGACCCTCCTTGTTGCACCCATCCCGATATGTAAGATCCCACAATCAACAAAGCAACGTACATGCCACCTTCTTTCTTGTACATATTTATCAATTGCGACGGCCATCTCTTTTGGCACCAGAACTCGTCCATTTTGTACAAAGGATTGCCCTATGTGTCTGCCTAAGACCACGGCATCTTCTAATGCTGAGCCACCCCCTTGTGCTAAATCAGGTGTCATCGGGTGCATGGCATCGCCGGCCACCGTGACGTTTTGCTTGCTTAAGTTCCCAAATACACATGCCATGGATATCTGAATTTCAGCGGAGCCCATGTCAACGTTGAAAGATCCGAGTGCCGCACAACGTCTAGGTACAAAGGTGGGAGGTGCTTGGCATAATTCTCAAGTACTTGTTTTTTAATTTCTTCAGGATCCTTTTCCAAGCTTACACCTGCATTAATGAATGAAAATAAAAAATACAATCTTGAGCTTGGTCAATTCAAAGTCGCTTTTGCCTTTTGCGTCGATCCATAAAAATTAAAGCATTCAATCCAAGATTAATTGACAAGCATGCTTTAATCTTATATCTGATTCCCTAAGATACATCTCATTTGATACTATGTTCGGTTGGAAGTATGCGAAAAAATCACAAACAGTGCTTGAATTTTGGCCCGCTAATAATATTCATAGCTCAAGTTTCTAAAATATCAAATTAGTACCTGGACTTTTAAGCCCGACTCAACATAGATACTTGAAATCATTTTCGCCGTTAACCTCGTTAACTTTTCAACTGTAAACTTGTCCTTTCCCTACCAGTCGTCCTCTCCGCTCATAATTTCCTAGAAGTCGACAAAGAAAGTTGGCACTAGAAGAGGAATGAAGGACTGCGTTTTGCACAAGGGTTTTGGGTCTGCATTTTCAAACTCCAAAATAGAAAGATGGGTTTCTGCAAATGTGGTTTGATGAAGCTTTTAGAGCCAAAAAGATGGTTTCTTTGTAACTGAGCCAAACACCCTTCTTCCCTTGGAGCTTCCAAACACCCTTCTTCCCTTGGAGCTTCCAAAGCACAATTGAAGAGGTAAGAGATGAAACTAAAGTGGTAGAGTCCATAGCCTGATCATCCATGTGGACAACCACACCTCCATGCTCATCATTCCTACCCCCCCCAGTAGCTTACACATTCATCCAATTCCAATTCCAATTCATGGATCATCAGACATATTCATAATATTATCTCCAACTTCGTACCCAATTACAAGCTTCGTTGGAGGAAATTCAACTCTAACAATCGAACCCAATTCTTCAACTTGTTCAATTTCCTTGGAGTGCTTGTCCTTACCTTCATCTCCCTTCGCCCTCATTTCTCAATTCGCAAACACCCCTAATTCTGAAATACATTCCCCCGATCCAAATTCCCAATCTTTTTTTATAAAGATTGGAAGTTTAGCAACCCAAAGGATTCAATCATCATGAATCAGAGATGAAATTTCAATTCTCTCATTGATGATTCGAGTCTTTTGGGTTGTGACTTGTGAGAGTTGTAAGAGAGTTAGACTTACCCAAATTGAAGAAAAAGGATAGGATTGACGACTGTAGGAAATTAAAAGGACGAGTTTACCTTTGAAAAGTTAACGGGGTTAACGGCAAAAGTGATTTCAGATATCTATGTTGGGTCAGGCTTAAAAGTTCAAGTACCAATTTAATATTTTTGAAACTTGAGGTATGAAAGTTATTAGTGCATGGCCGGCCAAATTTCAGACACTGTTTGCGATTTTTTCTCTGGAAGTATATAGATTCTATAGAAAAGCAATTGCGAGTGGATCGAAGGCCTTGCTTCTGATACCATATATTCCAAAGGTATCCAAAATTCCAAACATACCTTTAGCTGGAGATGTGCAACTGAAGAACCAAAATACTTCTTTGTCAGAAACGGGAATCAAACCAGCTCTAGCTTCTGCCTATTCCTATGTACTGCCGGAAGTTTTGGTCGAGTCCATGGCCTTGAGGAAACACAGCCAATCCACGAACCGCTGATCAACCCGAAAGGACTGATTCACCGAGTCCTAACCAGCGTGACACCACCGAGTGCACACCGTCACACCCTATCAGAATCTATATGTAATTGTAGGAAATGAACAATTAGTACTTATAGTGCATTCACTTTGAGTTGCTCAAGATTTTAACTTTACCTTTGTTTTGATGATAGTTCCATTTTCCAAGTGAACAATGGCAAGGGATGAACCTTCATGTTGTTGGGTATCAATAGCAGAGATCTTAGAAGAGAAACGAACTGAATGAATTGTTAATTTATCTGCCAAGGCCTTGAGTAAGGCTTTCCGGTGTAAACATCTCGGTCCAACTGGAACCCTGCATGTTTTCAGGTAAGTAAATTATTAAACATAATGATCGATGCATAATATTAATAATCTACTGCATTCCTAATATTGCTGGAGTTAATAGCAACAATTTAGGGATATTATATACTCATTGGTTATGGGTCTAGAAAGTAGAAACTTCATGAACGTCTCTTGTGTCAAGATAAATTATATGTCCCCTGAAAATTGTAAGCTCCAAATATAAGTTGAATCTTGCTAGCTAATTATGAAACTCCAATTCGTCGCCGTAGTTAATGGTCAATTAATAGCATTTGTACTCCCAATTCTTTTCTGATCGAGATGTATCGATACAAAACGTAATAGAAGAAAAAAAAAAAAAAAAAAAAAAAAGCTAACAATTGAATACGTCTTCTTTTATAGTATGATTAACCTAATATGTATGTAACAATAAAGGACTGCTCACCTAAGAGACAATTTTTAAGGGACTGTAATGGACAACTGAATCTGATGGCTGAAAATA
>NC_037089.1:30713640-30721140 GCF_002994745.2 Rosa chinensis | reverse complement strand
ATCTGCTTTCGGAATAAATCGAAGAATTTCTTGGGAATCCTACAAGATCCCTTTGTTCTTTTTTCTTTGACAGATGGTTAGAACTTCATCTGGGTTCGAATCCTACTAAGAGGTCCACTAGAGATCAGAAATTGTTGAAGAAAGAACAAGATGTTTCTTTTGTCCCTTCCAGGTGATCGAAAAATAAAGAAATAGTTAATATATTCAAGATAATTACGTATTTACAAAATACCGTCTCAATTCATCCTATTTAATCAGATCCGGGATGTGATATGGTTCCAAAGGATGAACTGGACAGTTCCAATGAGATTTCATTCTTGAACAAAAATCTATTTTGTGATTTATTTCATCTATTCCATGACTTGAACAGGGGGGGATACACGTTACACCACGATTTTGAATCAGAAGAGAGATTTCAAGAAATGGCAGATCTATTCACTCTATCAATAACCGAGCCGGATTCGTTATATCATAAGGGATTTTCCTTTTCTATTGATTCCTACAGATTGGATCAAAAACAATTCTTGAATGAGGTATTCAACTCCAGGGATGAATCGAAAAAGAAATCTTTATTGGTTCTACCTCCTATTTTTTATGAAGAGAATGAATCTTTTTATCGAAGGATCAGAAAAAAATGGGTCCGGACCTCCTACGGGAATGATTTGGAAGATCCAAAACCAAAAATAGTGGTATTTGCTAGCAACAACATAATGGAGGCAGTCAATCAATATAGATTGATCCGAAATCTGATTCAAATCCAATATAGCACCTATGGGTACATAAGAAATGTATTGAATCGATTCTTTTTAATGAATAGATCCGATTGCAACTTCAAATATGGAATTCAAAGGGATCAAATAGAAAATGATACTCTGAATCATAGAACTATAATGAAATAGACGATCAACCAACATTTATCAAATTTGAAAAAGAGTCAGAAGAAATGGTTCGATCCTCTTATTTTTATTTCTCGAACCGAGAGATCCATGAATCGGGATCCAAATGCATATAGATACAAATGGTCCAATAGGAGCAAGAAGTTACAGGAACATTGGAACATTACATTTCTGAGCAGAAGAGCCATTTTCATTTTCAAGTAGTCAATCGATTACGTATTAATCAATATTCGATTGATTGGTCTGAGGTTATCGACAAAAAAGATTTGTCTAAGTCATTTCCTTTCTTTTTGTCCAAGTTACTTCTTTTTTTGTCCAAGTTTCTTCTCTTTTTGTCTAACTCACTTCCTTTTTTCTTTATGAGTTTCGGGAATATCCCCATTTATAGGTCCGAGATCCACATATATGAATTGAAAGGTCCGAATGATCAACTCTGCAATCATTGTTAGAATCAATAGATCTTCAAATCGTTCATTTGAAAAAATTGAAACCCTTCTTATTAGATGATCATGATACTTCCCAAAAATCAAAATTCTTGATCAATGGAGGAACAATATCACCATTTTTGTTTAATAAGATTAAGATACTAAAGTGGGTGATTGACTCATTCCATACTAGAAATAATCGCAGGAAATCTTTTGATAACATGGATTCCTATTTCTCAATGATATCCCACGATCAAGACAATTGGCTGAATCCTGTGAAACCATTTCATAGAAGCTCATTGTTATCTTCTTTTTATAGAGCAAATCGACTTCGATTCCTGAATAATCCACATCACTTCTGCTTCTATTGTAACAAAGGATTCCCTTTTTTTGTGGAAAAGGCCCGTATCAATAATTATGATTTTACGTATGGACAATTCCTCAATATCTTGTTCATTCGCAACAAAATATTTTCTTTGCGCGGAGGTAAAAAAAAAATGCTTTTTTGGAGAGAGATACTATTTCACCAATTGAGTTACAGGTGTCTAACATATTCATACCTAACTATTTTCCACAAAATGGTGACGAAAGGTATAACTTGTACAAATCTTTTCATTTTCCGATTCGATCCGATCCATTCGTTCGTAGAGCTATTTACTCGATCGTAGACATTTTTGGAACACTTCTAACAGAAGGACAAATAGTCAGTTTTGAAAGAACTTATTGTCAACCCCTTTCAGACATGAATCTGTCTGATTCAGAAGGGAAGAACTTGCATTAGTATCTCAATTTCAATTCAAACATAGTTTTGATTCACACTCCATGTTCTGAGAAATATTTGCCATCCGAAAAGAGGAAAAAGCGGGGTCGTTGTCTAAAGAAATGCTTTAAGAAAGGGCAGATGTATAGAACCTTTCAACGAGATAGTGCTTTTTCAACTCTCTCAAAATGGAATATATTCCAAACATATATGCCATGGTCCCTTACTTCGACAGGATACAAATATCTAAATTTGATATTTTTAGATACTTTTTCAGACCTATTGTCGATACTAAGTAGCAGCCAAAATTTTTTATCCATTTTTCATGATATATCTGATCCATGCATAATATCATGGCCAATTCTTCAGAAAAAATTGTGTCTTCCACAATGGAATATGATAAGTGATATTTCAAGTAGGTGTTTACATAATCTTCTTCTGTCCGAAGAAATGATTCATCGAAATAATGAGTCACCATTGATATCGACACATCTGATATCGCCAAATGTTTGGGAGTTCCTCTATTCAATCCTTTTCCTTCTTCTT
Source organism: Rosa chinensis (assembly GCF_002994745.2). Classification (NCBI taxonomy): domain Eukaryota; kingdom Viridiplantae; phylum Streptophyta; class Magnoliopsida; order Rosales; family Rosaceae; genus Rosa; species Rosa chinensis. The sequence continues at coordinate 30,718,513 of NC_037089.1, read as the reverse complement.
ATTGCTGGATATCTCGTTTGTACACATCTTCTCTTTGTTTCTCGATCCTATAGTGAGTTACAGACAGAGTTTGAAAGGGTCAAATCTTTGATGATTCCATCATACATGATTGAGTTGCGAAAACTTCTGGATAGGTATCCTCCATCTGAACTGAATTCTTTCTGGTTAAAGAATCTCTTTCTAGTTGTTGTGGAACAATTAGGAGATTCTCTAGAAGAAATACGGGGTTCCACTTCTGGTGGCAACATGCTATGGGGTGGTGGTCCCGCTTATGGGGTCAAATCAATACGTTCTAAGAAGAAATATTTGAATATAAATCTCATCGATATCATCGATTTCATAAGTATCATACCAAATCCCATCAATCGAATCGCTTTTTTGAGAAATACGAGACATCTAAGTCATACAAGTACAGAGATCTATTCATTGATAAGAAAAAGAAAAAACGTGAACGGTGATTGGATTGATGATAAAATAGAATCGTGGGTCTCGAACAGTGATTCGATTGGTGATAAAGAAAGAGAATTCTTGGTTCAGTTCTCCACCTTAACGACAGAAAAAAGGATTGATCAAATTCTATTGAGTCTAACTCATAGTGATCATTTATCAAAGAATGACTCTAGTTATCAAATGATTGAACAACCGGGAGCAATTTACTTACGATACTTAGTTGACATTCATAAAAAGTATCTAATGAATTATCAGTTCAATACATCCTGTTTAGCAGAAAGGCGGATATTCTTTGCTCATTATCAGACAATCACTTATTCACAAACCTCCTGTGGGGCTAATAGTTTTCATTTCCCATCTCATGGAAAACCCTTTTCGCTCTGTTTAGCCCTATCCCTCTCTAGGGGTATTTTAGTGATAGGTTCTATAGGAACTGGACGATCCTATTTGGTCAAATACCTAGCGACAAACTCCTATGTTCCTTTCATTACAGTATTTCTGAACAAGTTCTTAGATAACAAGCCCAAGGGTTTTCTTGTTGATGATAGTGATGATATCGGCCGTGACCTTGATACGGAGCTGGAGCTTCTAACTATGATGAATGCGCTAACTATGGATATGATGTTGGAAATAGACCGAATTTATATCACCCTTCAATTCGAATTAGCAAAAGCAATGTCTCCTTGCATAATATGGATTCCAAACATTCATGATCTGGATGTGAATGAGTCGAATTACTTATCCCTCGGTTTATTAGTGAACTATCTTTCCAGGGATTATGAAAGATGTTCCACTAGAAATATTCTTGTTATTGCTTCGACTCATATTCCCAAAAAAGTGGATCCCGCTCTAATAGCTCCGAATAAATTAAATATATGCATTAAGATACGAAGGCTTCTTATTCCACAACAGCGAAAGCACTTTTTCACTCTTTCATATACTAGGGGATTTCACTTGGAAAAGAAAATGTTCTATACTAATGGATTCGGGTCCATAACCATGGGTTCCAATGTACGAGATCTTGTAGCACTTACCAATGAGACCCTATCGATTAGTATTACATAGAAGAAATCAATTATAGACACTAATATAATTAGATCTGCTCTTCATAGACAAACTTGGGATTTGCGATCCTAAGTAAGATCGGTTCAGGATCATGGGATCCTTTTCTATCAGATAGGAAGGGCCGTTGCACAAAATGTACTTCTAAGTAATTGCTCCATAGATCCTATATCTATCTATATGAAGAAGAAATCATGTAACGAAGGGGGTTCTTATTTGTACAAATGGTACTTCGAACTTGGAATGAGCATGAAGAAATTAACGATATTTCTTTATCTTTTGAGTTGTTCTACCGGATCGGTCGCTCAAGACCTTTGGTCTCTACCCAGACCCGATGAAAAAAAGGGGATTACTTCTTATGGACTCGTTGAGAATGATTCTGATCTAGTTCATGGCCTATTAGAAGTAGAATCATATGGCGCTCCGGTGGGATCCTCCAGGACAGAAAAAGATTGCAGTCAGTTTGATAATGATCGAGTGACATTGCTTCTTCGGCCCGAACCAAGGAATCCCTTAGATATGATGCAAAATGGATCTTGTTCTATTGTTGGTCAGAGATTTTTCTATGAACAATACAAATCGGAGTTTGAAGAAGGGGAAGGGGAAGGAGTCCTCAACCTACAACGGATAGAGGAGGATTTATTCAATCACATAGTTTGGGCTCCTAGAATATGGCGCCCTTGGGGCTTTCTATTTGATTGTATCAAAAGGCCCAATGAATTGGGATTTCCCTATTGGGTCAAATCATTTCAGGGCAAACGAATCATTTATGATGAAAAGGATGGGCTTCAAGAGAATGATTCAGAGTTCTTGCAGAGTCCGTACCAGACACGAGATAGATCTTCCAAAGAACAAGGCTTCTTTCGAATAAGCCAATTCGTTTGGGACCCTGTGGATCTACTTTTTTTCCTATTCAAAGATCCGCCTTTTATCTCTGTGTTTTCACATCGAGAATTCTTTGCAGATGAAGAGATGCCAAAGGGGCTTCTTACTTCCCAAACAGATCTTCCTAAAACTCTATATAAACGCTGGTTTATCAAGAATACGTAAGAAAGGCACTTCGAATTGTTGATTCATCGCCAGAGATGGCTTAGAACCAACAGTTCATTATCTAATGGATTTTTCCGTTCTAATACTCCATCCGAGAGTTATCAGTATTTATCAAAGCTGTTCCTATCTAACGAAACGCTATTGGATCAAATGACAAAGACATTGTTGAGAAAAAGATGGCTTTTTCCGGATGAAATGAAAATTGGATTCATGTAACAAGAGAAAGGTTTCCCATTCCTTAGCCGGAAAGATATGTGGCCATGAAACAGGGATTAAGTGGAACAGAATTGACTGGGCGGTAGAGTCGTGGAAACACCTGTTTCTTCCATATTTTAGACCTTAGCTCCATGGAACAATATACTAACTACTGCTGAAACATGGAAGAATTGAAATCTTAGATCAAAACATTATGTATGGATGGTATGAACTGCCTAAACAAGAATTCTTGAACAGCGAACAACCCGAGCTATTACTCACTACATAAAAAAATTTCCATTAATGAAAGATGTAAATCCATTGGAAAATCAAAAATACGCATGTTGGATGAAATGGTTGTTGCTATCTGCTATAATAACGACTCGTTGGTTTAACTGAATAACTAAATAAAATAGATAGACATTTCTCTTCGTCTCAGGTCGACAGATCTTCTCAATTGAAAGACCCCCTATATGGATAATACACATTCCAGTTGACCAACTAATTCAAATTGTTTTGTTCCGAAGCAAAGATATCCGCAGGGCGGTTCGTCCTATTAAGATATTCACGACTAAGAAGTACTGGATTCAGACTTGATGCATATGCTCTCGCAAGCGTACGAATCGTTGTCAAGTAAGGGAAGTATTTGAAACCTTGATTATCGTACCTCGGGGATTAGGTGTTGGACCTAACCGAGGTAATTGGCGCTAGAATCACTCAAGTGCATGCAATGAAAAATAAAAATAAAATAAAGTAAAATAATATTCACAAGGCACCAAGCCTCGGCAATGCTCGGCTTAGCTCACACTAAGCCTAATCAAAGCCACTAACTTGTAGCCCAAATGAGTTATGCACAATGGAATGTAGAATTTTGTTTGGGATTTTTGAATTTGGAATTAACTAAATTAAATGCAAACTAAAATAAAGGCAAACAATTAATTATCAATCAAGAAATTAAATTTGGATTTTCAAATTAATGGGAACATGGGAGTGTTGGGTGATTCACACTAACTCTCTTGCAAATATCGATGTCAATTTCACAAATGCATGCATTTCCTATATGTGTTAAGTCCCGTATTTAGTACCGGTCAAGGCTACTAAACCAATTATTCTTTCGGTGTATCGATTATGCCGGTTAGGGCCACAATCAACTCTCTAACTTAGGCATTACGCCGGTTAAGGCCACAATATCTAAAATTAGAGGCCTAGAGTGCAAGATAATAGGGACCCAAGCAAGCTTAGCTACAATTAAGCTAGCTAATGGTTACCACACTTAAATCCTAGATGCAACAAGACCAATAAGTTGTCAATTTATCAATCTATTCATCACAATTGCCCATAACATAATTTCAAAGGGTGACAAAGCCTAGAAACATGCTTCTAAGGACCAATACATTCGGATTTAAAGCATACACAATGAAAATTGCATTTATTAAAATTAAAGCATCAATATTTATACAAGATGAGTTAGGGCTTCACAACCCTAACTCCCAAAATTAAACTACTCACATCCCATACAAGAATCCATCAACAAAAGTATATAAAAATTATGAAATAGATAATAAGGAAGAGAAGGGAGAGTTAGCTTGGTCACTTCTAGCTATGAACTAGTATGAATCAAGCAATTTCTTCACCCAACTACTCAAATTAAGGTGTGGTACTCTTGATGATGATTCCTTTGAAGTCTTGAGTGTCAAATCCCAAAAGATGAAATTAAAAATGAAAAAGGGAAAAGGTGAGAGTGTGAGGTGATATGGGTGATGGACGAGAGAATGGGAAAGATGGAATGGGAGAGATGGAATTGTTCTGCTGTGCGGCTGGTTTGGGATTGAGGTGAGGGAGAGTAAAAAAAAGAATCTCGGGGTCTGCTGCTGGTGTGGAAGAGGTGGATGATTGGATCACAGTGCTATATGTGAAGGGATAAGGTTCTTGGTGATGTGTCACTTTGTGGTTGGAGAGAATGAATAAATGAAGACCAGAAAGCTAGCTTTGTGGCACGGCTACAGTGAAGAAAAGGAAAGGTTGCACGTGCATGTTTAATTAACTAAGCAAAGTTAGTTAATTAATGCATGCTGCAGCCATTCTTGATTCTTTAATTGATTAGTTTAATTAAGCA